>NW_010125788.1:6790-15828 GCF_000699245.1 Pterocles gutturalis | reverse complement strand
ATTCTGTGATTCTGTGATTCTGTGTGTGTACCCAGACATTAAGAGATTGAATCACTAAAATTTTAGGTTTGGATCTGATCACAGCTAACATTTTAAAGCAAGTGAATAATTATGAGACTTGAAAACATTTTGAGTTTTGACATTTTTTCACTATTATAATTTTCTGTATTTCTCTAGCCTTTTTCCCTCACCTTCCCTCACCTTCTCTAGCATCTTTCTCTCACTAGTTTTACAGTTATGTTAACCTTCTACTTTAAAATAGCATTGGTGTAGCTAAAATCAGAAGGTACTGAAATGTCAGTCAGCAGGATCATTTTCAGAGCATTTCTTATCTGTGAGAAAACAGAAAAGACCAGAATTGTCTGCAGTAAAGCTCCAAATAGATATTAGTTTTAGCTATCACAGCTCAGTTCAGATTCATAATTACCCCAAATCTATTAAGGGATTTTAATAGTCCTAGCCTTTCTGGATCCATAAAGGTGAGCTCCATTTCATTCACCTATCTTTTGTCTGTACTGAGATGAAGGACTTCCCTGCTTTTCCAAGGCAGTGGCATTTTGGGTTTTTGAACACTTCCTCAGCTGAAGGAACTAAGCTCTGGTGCTTGTGTGGGGTTAGCTAATGGGAGTCAGTTCTTCTCCCACCACCAGTCCCTCCCAGTCTCACAGAGTCTCCTGATAATAATAAAGCCACAAAAAACTGCCCATCTGTGGTGTTCATCATAGAAATGTAGGCAAAGGAGGGATGTTTTGTTATCATGCTGTTGGGCCAGGATCATTTTAAAGAGCAAGATTCACTTGCATATCCCGGCCCATGAAACGAGGTTTATGGTTGTTACCTGCTAAGCCACCAGAATACATTGATAAATCAGCTCCAGACTATACCTGTGAGGCTCTCTGTTTACAGGAATAAATCCCTTGTCACTGAAGAAAACCTTTAGCTATTTGCACACTCAGCAGCAGCAGTGGTATCATCTGACCATTTCTGCACTTTTGATACCAATGGAGATTGGTATTACACCTGAGATGAGAACTGACTCAGTCTTGGTTGTCTTTGGTAAGCTCGTTAGCAAAAACACAGTGTCAACCGCAAAGGCACCTGATGAAATGGCAACACCTTCCGCAAGAACTAGACTTATGTCATCACTGAGCAGTGCAACAGAGGAGGTGGAAGTCTTCTCTGGTCTTTACCCAGAGACCCAGCTGCCCAAGAGCTAAGAGGTATTTATCTCAAGACTTTGCCATCTAGTTCCCAGAAAAGTGGATACAAATACACATCGTGGGGACCAATGGAAGTCTGATCAGTCCTTTTATGATTAGCTGTTTTGGTCCTTGAACAACTGGTTTCATTAGGACCAAACCCTAGAATGAGTCAGGCAGAGCTGCAGACTCTTAAACTAGGTCATTATTGCTAAGAATACAAAAGAGCAAAAAAAAGGGAATCTTCAGGTGAACTCAAACAGATGGGCCCCTCCATAAGAGTCTACATTTTTATTTAAATGTCATGTATACCCCACATGAAAAGCAACTTAGATCAAATATATACATCTCCACCATTAAAGATTCCTTTTTCATACACCTGTGAGTGTTTCCACTTCCCAAGACTTCAACTGCCTGCACTGCCAAGGACCAAAAATAAAATTGTAATTGAAATACAGATAAGATAGAAACCTTTAATTTACCTTCTCCCTGAGCAACAGGATTTTTCCAGCTGTATCTGATATACTCCTCTTTTTCATGCCTGGGCTGGTGCAAAATTATCTTATCTTTAGATAAAATATTTTAGGGATTTGGGGATTTTGTGTGCCTCAGGACAAAGGACAGTGTTTGTGAGAAGATCACTGCCCTCTTTTTGAGGCAAAATTCCACCCTTATTGAAATTTTAGTGTAGCAGAAAAGTATGCCATTTCATTACCATACTATCTGTCATACACTGTAGTCGCTTTTACTACAGGAGTGCTTGAACATCAACATCTGAGTGTCAAAAAGAACTACAAGTAGAAAATTACACGCATTTTCTCAATAAATCCAGTGGTCATATTTTTAACTTTTTTATTTTCTCATTGAGCTGGTCCTTTTTCTTTAGCACACTACAGAACTATACGCAAAACTAATTCTAGGAAAATAGGATTGTACTGTAACTTGCCTGTCTGATAATAATGGTTCTTTCCATATACATTTGTGAATCAATAAAGAAGAAACCCATAAAATACTGAAGACAGAGGACAATGGTATGACCCTCATTCAGGACTGAAAACAAAACATTTTATACTGAAACAATGGATAGGTTGGAAGAAAACTCCTGGAAGCAACTTTTAATGAAAGTACATGTCTGCAAACCTTTTCAGCTAAGCAAAATACAGACCACAGCACCCTTCTGTAAATACGGCAAAACCAACTTTGAAGGAGTTATGCTGATTTGTAGCACCTGAAGAAGCCAGTAACAGAGCTCTGCATAATTTAATGTTTCCCACACAATATTTTCAGAAATGATTCTTAACAAGTAGCTCCATGCTCTCTTTTTTTTTGTTTTGTTTTGTTTTGTTTTGTTTTATACAGACACCTCTGGAGTAGGTAGGTTAGATATTTTCCTCATGTGCTGCACTCTGGATAATATCATGGACAATTCAATGTTGCTGTGACAAACACCAGTTCCTGGTTTTGAAGGGCAGGGGCAGAGGGGTTTAGTAACTCTGTCTCAGTTCACTTCATACATGTGTGCAATGCTGTATCTGATCAAAAACCTCCTGCAAAGCAGTAGGAAGAACAATACTGAAACATCTAAGCTGGACTTGTTTGATCTTTTCAGATCGCAAAGCCACTATTTCTGAGTTATCTTCATCTTCACATTAGACACAGTATCAGAGGAGCATCCCTTCTTCCCATCCCCACCTCAATTCCTCTTTATTCCATGTAATAGAAATAAGGGTGTTTTAATTATAAAATCTTTGAGGAAAGGAAAATTATTAATTATTAATTCATTTGATTTGTACAGCACCTAGTAATGTAAAGGTTCCTTCTCAGATCAAGCAGTGCACCAAAACCGTGAAAATCCATACATGTAACTAGTGTGTGATTCCCACTACTCAGGAGAGAAACAGAGGAAGAAAAGAAACTTCATCCAGCACCTCAGCTGGATGGCTGATGCTCCAGACTGCCTAGCACAACTTCATGTCATAGAAAATATGAGAACACTCAGAATATTCTAATTTCCCTGTTTATATCTACACGCTTATTCCTGCAAATATGGACTCACATTGTCACTTCCTCATCATGTTTGGCACTGAGTACTCTGATGTTAGTACCTGGACAACAAGCAGCCCAGCTGTTTTAACTGTTTACAGTCCTTCCACAGCAAAACAAATTTCCTCCATTATTCACTATAGCAACCACAACAAAGGAATAAAAGTAAGAAAAACTTCTCCTTTGTACTCTTCAGCAGATTCCTCAGACACTAGTTCAGACACACTGAGTAAACACTTCTGCCCAGCCCACACTTCATCCACACATTCCTCTTTTGGCCAGGAGGGTGAGGAATAGGATGGAAAGGTATGACTGGAGGAGCCGTGCCAAAGCAGTGGAAGAAGGGAAATACTATTCCTGTTGATAGACTGCTTCATTGATAGATTGCCTTCTTCAAAGACGTGTAAACCACACACTTCTATGCCTAAATTTTTAACCTATATGTGTTGATTCTACAAGTATTTATGCATAAAAAAGCAAAATGTTAAAAAAAAAAGAAAAAATTAAGCATGAATGAGATTCTACACTGGTTCTAGACTTTTTCAAAAATGGAGTGTTTTGACTTCAGGCCTGCACACTTTAAAGTATCATTTTACTTTTTCCCTGACCCATCTTAGAACCACTCTTTGTTTCCTATTTATGTGCTAATGTGCTCCCTGAACAGTCAAAAAGAATCATTGCTGATTATTTGCACTCACTGAAAACTTAGCCTGTTAATAGCTGTAAAAATAAGGAAAAAGAAAAAAAGGAGAGAGAAAGAGAGAGACTGGATAATAGATAAATAGATAAAGTTGAGAAAAACTTTATGCAGAGACAAGGAAGAAAAAAAACCCCAACAAATGACAGACTATTTTTCCTCCCGCTGTTTCAGTGATAGCTATTAATGGGTTTTAAAGTCTTACAGATTGGTCTTAAGAAATCAGTTATCCTGGTCCTTGTTGCAGTAGAAAGACCCATGGGAGCTATTTGCAGTAATCTAAGTTAATAAACTGTAAACTAACTTTTTTTTTTAAAGGAGAAAAAAACCCTACAACCTTTGACAAAATAATTGCACCCGTTATAAAACAGCCAAATGCCGGTTAACAGTCACATCAAGTCACTGGGATGGAAAAAAGATATCCATAACCAGGCCACTTCCAACTAAACTATTTGTTTTCTCTTATTCAAAGTGTTATTTTTTTAAAAAAAAGAATAATTCCTTTGCAAGCCAAAAAAATGTTTGAATAATGCCTGATGTGCTTATCCACTGGCTAAAGTCTCCAGTTAAAATAAAGAGAGAATTCAGGACTTGATTCACAAAACGCTTATCTGCAAGTTATAGAGCCCTTTATGTTAGAGAAACAGGGCATTTGCATGCAAAAAGTAACTAGCATTCTGAATCCAAATATTTCGCGTTCACAGAATAAAACCCATCATGTGCAACTCCTCTGATACCAACTATGGTCTCTTGCCTACATATGTGAGGGAAAGGATAGAATATATACCCAAACAAGATTGTTTTACGCTCCAGAGAGGCAGCTCCACATTGTCACGTGTGCCATTTTCTTCCCTCCCAAACAGCAGCAGTATTGACATGAGCACAAGAGACTGCAGTAGTTGCAACTCGAGGTGAGGGTAAAACTGGTTCTTCTCATGATCCAAAGAACGAGGAGAGGAAGAATTGCACTTTGCAAGAAATTTTTGACCTCTGTGTCTGAGTGGATCATGGAATTATATTTGTCTCACCTAGATGATTTCAGTGGAATTAGCTTTTTTGGGCTTGGTCATCTAAAAGCAATCCTTTGAGAGTAAAATGAAATTTGGGTAAAAATTTCCCCTTTAATAAACTATCTTTTTGTTTTTGTAGTGCTTTATCTGGATGCTCTTAATAATATTTTGAACTTTAGCTTAGAGATAGACAAGATGTCTTCAGAAAAGAGACCAAAAGGTTCAGTTCTGCTTCTTCTACCCCAGCTTCAAAGGAGGGAGCATTCCCATTTTGTGTTTTTGGGAAACTCAGGATGGAGCTTGCTTGTCTGGAACTCTTCCACAAGGTCACAAGGGGAGAAATTATATAGACATGAACACAGGTCAATCCTCCAGCACAAGTAACTCCCCTTAGTGCTGGTCCAACAACACAATGAAAACAAAAAACTTGCAAACATCTCATCTGGAAATTCCCCTGGCATTAATGCTGGGAGAGACTGCAAGTGGAAAGGTGTTAGAAGGAAAAAGTGTCTGCTCATCACCAAAGATATATTACTCCTGGCATAACCTAAAAGCTCCATTTAGCCTTAAGCAATTCAAGGGAAGCTAAGGACTAAAACCTTTTTTGCTTTCCCATTTTACCTACACTTCTTAGTGCACCTACATGTAGGCTGTACAGCCAGGCTAATTTTTCCCCCTGTACTGCGTATTTGACTTCTGTTCATTGGACAGCAGCTGGACAAGAGTTTTAAGTAGCCTTCTCAGAGAGAGAAATATATGGGAATAATTTCTATCTAGTCACAAAATGCTGGGCTGCACCCATTCTTGTATTCCTGCAATATACAACAGCAATGAAGTTGCAAACCTTTACTCATTGTTCAGTTGATTAACTCTGTATTTGTATTGCATTCAGAACAATGGGACCGAGTTACAACCTGGCTTCAGAGTGCTGCTGCCCTAAACAGAAGAGCTATAGAAGTAACAAAAAAATAAGTCAAGCCCCAGTACCCCACTAATGTACTTGCTTTCCCTAAAAAAAAAAAAAATAAAATAAAAATATATATATATCCCTACACAGTGCAACACTGTCTGTAGTCAGTTGTGTTTAACAAATCGTATTGCAGCCCAGCTCCAGCTAAACCTTGGTGGAACACTGTTTAAGGCCATGATATTGCAAGGGAAAATGGTCCTTATTCACTTAAGTTTTGTCCTTTGACCAATATTTGTGTTATTAGGCAGCTACAATAACAAACTCTTCACACCAGGGTTGTGAGCATAGAAAGTAGGTATTTATGCCTCAAATCAAGTAACAGGGCTGTAGACACATAATAGCCAACTCAGCTGCTTACAGGCCCACTGAGACAATCTAAGTAGCACACTCTCATCAGGGATATTTAATATCCAGAACAGTAAATAAAATAAACTGTCCTATTCACACCAGAGGTAAAATTTGAAATCCACCCGTACTCTGTGGTAAAACTCTTACTGACTGCAATGCAGTCACGATTTCACCCCAGATGCACGTGCTATGAAGGAGCTGTGGTGGCTCGTGTGGGTTTAGGGAAACCGGGAGCATCTGCTAAACCAGGACCCTCCCATTCCCTGCAGCTGTCTTTCATCCAGCTTGCAGACATAAGGCTCAATAGAAAACCCATCAAAATCAGTGGGGTCTGTTGATTGTCTGCTGCTGGCTTTGGATTAGGACTACAGAGAGAACTCAGATCATCATTCTTCCTTATTAAAGTATTTAAAAGTAGTCCTTTAATAACACTAATTTAATACACACTGAATACTGATAAAACGCTGGTTATACATATTTCCATCTGGCTCATACCCTGTGGAAGCACAGCTCAGACTTTGTATCTATTCCTCTTGCTGGGGGCTGAATGTTTTGCACTTCTTGTTGACTCGGGCCATTAATGTTAAATTATCTACAAGGGCCCCTTTGTTTTTAAAACTCCCCAGTCTGCAAGTGAGCATGTGGATTTTAAACTCTGGTTCGAGAAGTCCGAAGTTTTCTATGGGGATTATTGAATTTATACATCACAGCCAATCCGAGGGTTTCTAAAGCCTTCAAACAACTGACACCATATGTCTGGGTACAATGGAATCTACAGAATTATCAGCAACAGCAAAAAATGTCTCATTACACACTGAGAGCTACAAACACATAACAAGTATATTGAGTAGCACGTGTGCTCGCAGAGAAATTAATCGACTCAGATGCATACAAAGGGATTTCCAAAGTGCTAAAAACATATTCCAGTGAAGAAATGTACTATGCCAGGCTGTGATTTGCAATGTAATAAATAATCCCCCTAAAATTCACTTAACTTTCACTCTGTCTAATGTGAGGCTTCACAGATTGTACAGAATATGCTCTGTGTGACACAACATACAGAAAACAGCACATGAAAAAAAAAAAAAAAAAAAAAAGAATCCTCTTTCAGGTCAGTAAAAAATCTTCCCAGAATCCTGGCAAAATCTGAAGAATGTATTATATTTGTATTTACTCTGTTTAAGTGTTTGTTTTTTTGTCACATGCCTGCAGAATTCTACCAAACATTCACCTCAGATACTTAGCAATGTCTAAAAAATTATAGCTGTGTTTTCAGGAGGGGTGGGCAATATGAGTGATGATTCACATCTAGAAATCTGGTTTCATGAAAAAAAAAAAAACAGGATAGGAAAGCGCTAGCATTATTTATTCACTTATTATCATACAATCTGGACTAAGTCGTAGGAAGGGAAATTTTTATGAGCAAGTTAAAAATAGTGAGATATAAATGGAAATAATAATGGATAATAATAAATGGTAATTAGCAGTGTTTTTCACTGCAATATCATCTTTTATCCACAATTGCAGCAGTACCTTAAAGAAACAGGTTATGAATACTGAACCCCTGAATATTTTATTCACACAAGTGAATTAATAGATCATCCATAAAAAATGTGGCCATTCCTTTAGGTAAGTGCTCTCTAACATGAAAGATAGGGTCCTGATTTGGCATAAAAGATGAGTCCTCCAGTATTTCTGTGAGGGGTATATGTTACTAACCCTCACAGGGGAGGTAAGGAATAAAAAAGATAAATACCCTGTAGATCTGGTTACATTTTTTTTTTAAATTA
Source organism: Pterocles gutturalis (assembly GCF_000699245.1). NCBI lineage: Eukaryota > Metazoa > Chordata > Aves > Pterocliformes > Pteroclidae > Pterocles > Pterocles gutturalis. Next base: position 7,771 of record NW_010125788.1, on the reverse strand, counting down.
AAAGAATATTAATTTGACCTGCTGTTTAAGTGAAAACAAATGTTTCTTGAACACGTGTCAGTTCTTACAAATGGTTCATCTTTTTTGAAAGTTCATCATATTTCTTTGTGATTTTTTTTTGGTTTATTTTGATTCACCAAAACAGGTAAAATTTTACCTTTACCATCTAGAATTTTTTTCCAGAAAGTTCTGGGCTATTCAGTAAGCAAGGCAAGAGTAAAATAATTTACCTATCAAACAATATTGGCCAGTAAACTATTCATTGTCTTTAAAGTCTCTTGTGGGTTTTAATCACGAAACAAGAGTCAAGATTTCTAGTTCTAGCCAGAGCAGTTCATCCTGTAACACCAGGCAAACATCTGCCTTTCTCACTGTTGCCTTGAATGAGGATAGCAGTAAATATATACCTTGCAAGAATCATCTGCAAATTACTGTACGGTTTGTTTATAAAATTTTGCTATTCAATAATTATTGTAATTAATTAATTAGAATTAGAATTAATTAATTAGCATTATTGTATTGTATTGTATTGTATTGTATTGTATTCGTGCTGCCACTGACAGGAAATATCAGTTAGGGTCTAAACTGGTCTGACTCTTCTTTCTCAAAGGTTTTTTTGCCTGCTTAATTCAACTGTTTGTTTTTCTTTCTGCTGTTTTTTCTATCGAAGCCTTAATGCAAGCATTTAAGTATGTACTCAAAGCCAAGCAGAATAAAAATGAAACATAAACGTGCATTATTGTTGAATAAAGGTCCAGAAATAAAAGATCTCATTGTCTATGAGAAGTAATTTTCCAAATTTTCTGACCTTTTCATGGCACAAGGTATGAATAATGGCAAAAAAAAATACCTATTCCAAAAAGATTCTCAACTTTTGCAACATGATGAAGTAGTTGGGATAATTATCAAGACTACAGGTATTTCATAGAATCATAGAATCATAGAATGGTTTCGGTTGGAAAGGACCTTAAAGATCATCTA
>NW_010125788.1:0-6457 GCF_000699245.1 Pterocles gutturalis | reverse complement strand
CTTTCAGTCTGTCCTCATAGGGGAGTTTCTCCAGCCCTCTGATTAATTTCATGGCTCTCCTCTGGACTCTCTCCAACAGGTCCAGGTCTTTTTTATGTTGGGGGCCCCACATCTGAACACAGTACTCGAACACATTTACTCCTAACTGAACCAAAAAAATCTTCTAACATGAATTTCCCTAAAAAGATTTCAGCATTATTTTCTTACCTATTTACCATTAGCCCTCTACTGCTGTACCTGAGCATAAATGTAATTGTTGAAGTGAAAATTTTCTTCTATCTGATTGCAGGTTGCAAACATACTACAAACTAAGCTTGAAAGAAAGCATCAGTTCACTCTGGATAGAAAATCTCAGTAGAGAAGTACAAGTAGCACCTTATTTGTGCTCTGTCAGTGGGACATGACTTGGTTTGCACATAGCAATAACAATTTTCCTCAGATCTTTTCTGAGTGTCCTGGGACCAAAAAGATAAATAGCCATGTAACTCACATGGCAACAATAGGTGACAACAGAAATTTCAGGTTTGGCCCGTGACAGTGAAGGAAATGAGTACTTTTATATGAAAAGAGATGTGTTTCACTGTGGGCTGGGGGAAATTTCCCATTTGAATTACCTTTAGGATATGGCTGGGTTGGATGCTAAGGGAGCACGTTGTGCCAGCAGGAAGGAGAACACAGCTCTGAATGGGCTCCAGATTCAACATGCAACATTTTTGTCTCAGCACAGAATATTTTTTTGCAATGCTTTTAGGAGATCGTTTTTCCAGAGGATGAGGTGGCTGAGGAGGCTGGACTCTTCTCCTCCAGAACTGGAAGGCCAGCTTGTTTATTCTCCACACCGTGCAGTGAAAAGAGCTGTAGGAATATGCTGAAGCAGGCTCCAGCTTTTGATGTGCTGCCGCACAGGTAAGAGAGACTCTCATGTTTCTTCATGGTGTCATGAGTGCAGCCTGGCATTCAGGAGTAGGGTGTTTATTTGAATAGGGACCAAGCCATTCTCCTCTCCTGTCACTGCGCCTCTGCAGATGCTGTTTCTTTCCACAGCCCACTCCTGGAGCAGAGAGCAGGAATTTGAATGTCTTCTCACTGCAGAATGAAGAAAGAAATCAACCACAGACCCCAGGAAAAAAGCACAAAACTAGAATTAATTTATACTGGAGAAGAAAACTAAACAGACCCCAGGAAAAAAGCACAAAACTAGAATGAATTTATACTGGAGAAGAAAACTAAGCGCTATGAGTTGACCTTTAACACCAGGAACTTGAAACAGGATGATGATCCTTCATGCAGAACAAGAACATAGAAGATTTCCTACTCTCTCGCAAGACTCTGATGCCATGAAAGAGGGTCAGAGGGGATTCCAGGTGAGCCATGCACTCACAGAGAGGGGAATTTCCTTGCAATGACCACAATGAATGTGTTTGCTGAACCAAATATAGGCAGAGAGCAAACATCTCCATTCCTGATGTTGAAGGAAAAACAAAACCACAAACCTGAACATCTTTGGTTCTAAACATTCTGGAAGCAAAAACCCATTCCTGATGTTGAAGGAAAAACAAAACTTAACCACAAACCTGAACATCTTTCTGGAAGCAAAAATTGTTCAGTTATAATTCAGTCTCCTCAAAAAATGGCTTTTGTTTCTGAGGCTGCTTTTTTGGACCAAAAAATAGAACTCTGACTTACAGAAACATTTTTAACTATGCTGAAAGTGCTGGTGATCCTGTATAATGGTTTGAATTTTAAACTACATCATCTAAACAGCAGTGTCTCAGAAGTCGATTGCCCTTATTGCACAGGCGTTTGTGTTTGCCATGGCTGCCAGGATGATCAGTTGTGTTACTGTAATTTAGAAAGCCACGCAATGAAACTGGATAACCCTCAACTTTGATTTAAGAAATTTGCTGTATGCCATAGGCTATTCTAAGAAACTATATATATAAGTCAAACCCTTTGCACCCATGCAGATACGTTGTTGGTGCAGAGTTCATAATATTATGGGATCACAAACTTTTAACATGTACCTGCCAAATTATTGGTGACTTCCTTTTCATAACTCCCTAAAATGCAGGGAGTTTTTTTGTAGGCACTAGATACTCCAGCCCCCTTTCTTTATTCATGTTGTATAGCATGTTGCTCTTCATTGGTCTTCAGGTAACTGATGGAGAAAAAGTCTAAACCAATTCTATCTGTCTCCTTTCCATTAAAAAAGGGTTGAAGTGTGAAATGGCACTGTAATGGCACATGGCTATCCAATACTGTTAGGTGGGTGACAGATTACAGAAGGACCTGTTGCAGATGCATGTGCTGTCAAGTCTACTGAATAGGGCATGTATTTATGTTTTACAATAGATACCCTTTGAAACAGAAATTGGTCACTGTCTTATCATTACGCCATATTTAGAGAAGTAGTTACTTATCTCACTCCCACTGATTTTATCTGGGAGATCTCAAGTTCCTTTCAGACTCAGATCTTCACTGCCTTCGTCATTTTTGGAAACAGAACTTAAGAACTTTGAAAAATTCTTCCCATAGTTTGAAAGAGGATTTCAATGTTAGGTCCAACATTCAGGCATTTTATATCCACTGAGACTGTATTTAAACTGACTTGCAGCATGACTCAAAGTACTGTGTGTCCAGATCAGGGTTCTGAATTTCTAGATAGAAATATCCATCAGCTTCATGGGCCATCAGCCTACATGTAGTCTTTTTGATTTCTGTGAGAGGTCTCTGGGGAGAGGGAAAGATTGCACCCATAGAGATGAGCATGATAATTCTATGATGCCTGTAGAGTTTCCTAAATATCAGCCTACATGTAGTCTTTTTGATTTCTGTGAGAGGTCTCTGGGGAGAGGGAAAGATTGCACCCATAGAGATGAGCATGATGCCTGCAGAGCTTCCTAAATTTTAAAAAAACTGTCAATGCTGAAGAGTTTTTAAATAACAGATTTTTAGATTATAAAATAATCTATTGTTTCAACTGCAACTTGCATCAGAAAAGTATAAACTTAAGCTTTCTTGACTTTGCTATGAGGCTGTCAGAGACCAAGGGAACTCCTGAGAGGGCACATTCTTCCATGACAAAGATTTGAAAACCACCTGAAAAACTTCTCAGGGTTTGATTCTTCCTTCTTTTTCATGCTGCACAATGGAATTATTTCTGATATCTTGACATGTTGTGCATAGGACATGCCTGCTCTACCCACAAGTAATTGGTTTCAATGGATTTCTGGATGTAACTGGGGTAAAGGCTGCAAACTTGTCCATTAGATTGCCATTGTGAGAAATTTCTTTGTGTATTGCACTTCATTTGACTTCTTTCATTTTTCCTTATACCTGATTCCATTTTCGGGCTATCTTGGAGTGTTGCAATCTTTACTGGAATCTTAATCAAAGCCCATTGTTTCTTTGATTCACTACTTTTAAATTTGCATTTTTCCTAGAAATCTTAAAGAAACACCTATTTTTAAAGCAATATTCAATGCTCATGATACTTAAGCATCACCCTTTATGCTTGGCTCAGCATTCTTCACCCTTCTGTCACAAGTGAGACAGAGTAAATAAACAACAGCCCATAGTGGGTTTACTTAAGAACCAAGAGAATGAAAGTTGATTATCTCACACACTCACTTATACATTATACTCCTCAGTGTTACATTTGCTAAATTTTGACTTCCCTTCTGGCCAGGTATCACTTCTAGCCTGGGAGAGTTGGGCAGAAGGTCATGTTAATCACTGCTTGTCTCTGGACATTCCTTGGTATTCATTTTTGTCTTATTGATCCCCAAGATTGTCTTCACTTCCAGAATCTTTCCTCCAGCCTTCTTCTTTCCAGACTCTCTTCCTTCTGAGACCACTTCTTTTCAAGAACCCTTTGTTTTGGCACCAGGTCTTTTTTCTGGAACCCAAGCCTCCCATTTTCCTTTTCTACATAGTCTATGTGCAGAAGCCCAACAGATGAGCAACCACCTACTTGATACTTTTGTTTCATTCCATTTTATTAACTGGAGGATTCAAGATGCACCACTTTTATTTAGTCCAGGTGTTACCAAAATTTACAGCCAGCCCATACAGATTCCAGCCAGAAAGCAGCAGGTTTCTGCTTGAGAGTTCAAAAGTTCAGTTTCAGACATTCACCCACATACACACACCCATGTACTAAATTATCTGTTGCCTGTTAGCATTCATAATTTAAGGTATTTCTTTTCACCTAAATGCCGTTTTTCTGTGCTTTGGCTGTCTTTTTCTGCATTGCAATAATTAAGAACCATGGGGTTTAGATGGCTAAGCCTGACCTTGCGCGGTCCAGAGCATGGCCACCACCTGCTTTTTTTCTGAGAAAACAGAGGCTATTCAAAAGACCTTAGCAAAGCAGCATCCCCCATCCAGGTAATGCACAGCTCAAGGTGGGGCTGCCCCAGTCACCCCAGACCTGCCTATGGCAATGCAGGTGCAAAATGCAGCCTGCGGTCCCCAGCCTTGCCAGCTCCCCCACAGCAAGTGAAGGCCTTGACCCACCACATTTTAAAACCTGATGAACAAAGCAATTGAAATTTATTCTATTGTAAAACATGCTTGAAGGACTCATGCTAAACGGGGGTTCATACCGGTGTAACTATGAACTGTAATTGCAAAATTGAGGCCTGAGCTGCATTTCTGTCATTATCATTTGAGGAGATATTTGCAAATGCTAATATTGCATTTGCTAACTGAAGGATTGTGTGAAAAGATAAGAGAAAAAAGGGGAAAAAAAACCAAGACACATGTCTACTTTCCTGATCATGGTTAACTAGCAACGCCCAGGGTACAAAACAACAAAACCGCACAGAGTCGCCTTTATCTTCACAGATAAGTTTATGTAGGTCTGTGGTCAAAGCCCACGGGGGCTTTACTGTAAAGCTCAGTAAGAAAACACATTCATGCTTTTGATGCCTAACATTCTTACTACATAACATTTCTGGAATCCTTTTTTTTTTTTTTTCTGCAATAATGTTCACGATCTTCACTAATATTCCTTTTGGTCAAAGCTGAAAAGAAGGGAGAAATAAAATGAAATAAAGCACCATGGAGAGAAACTTAAACGAACTGGGAGATAAAAATTCAGGACATCTATGTTTGATGCCATCATTAAAAAAAAATTAAAAGAAGGAGGAGGGAGAAAAGGATGACAAAGTGAAAAGAAAAATGCAGCAACTCTTTTATGTGAAGATTACATTTAAAAATAACCAACTAACAGTCTGCAGTTTTCAAAAGACTGACATCCTGAAACGCATTTAGATTGATGCAGCCTGAGTCTGAAGTTCTCTTGCTGAGTAAACAGTCAAGTGTTCTTAATAGGAATTGCAGTTTCTCGACATCTGTTGGGGAAAAGGGAATGGTGAAACAACAATTTAGATTGAGATTGGTTTTGTTAAATGCATTTAAATTCCAAGATTAGTGGTGTTCTTTCTTTTTCAATTAGCATTTACTTGCAGAAAGGTTACAGATGAAGGGGCTGAGAAAGAGTTCTTTGGGGGAGGGGGTTAGCTCCCAGGGCAGTACAGAATGCACTAAAATGTGTAACGCAGAGTGGCATAGGACTTTAACATAAACTTACAACTTATGCAAAAGCGAGTGCCTTTGAAAAGCTGTATGAAAGAGTAAAAAATTAAAAAAACAATAACCGTGACTTTGTTGAGCTCCTAAGAACCAAGCTGGAATTCATATATGAAAAAAATATTATTATTGCCTTTCAAAGGAATTTTCCAGCCCATTCATCTGCAATTCCCCATACTGATTAGACTGTGAGAGGACTGTGACTTCTTAGGGGTCACAGAAAGGTAAAAAGAAAGGAAGGCTATAAGAAATGTCTTACCTATTTTGCTGCTTTTCAAAATCAAGCTCTCTATATGAGTTTTGTCAAGCCAAGGAAGATTCTTTTAGCCCATTGAAACAGTTGCTGCTGTTTTGGAGAAATTGCAATAATAACAAAACTTGGAATGTCTAAATTGTCTTGCCGTGTTTCCCTCTGGAACGTATGTCAGGGCTTGAGTCATCATTCCAGACTGAGGCTGCAGCAACCGCTTCAATTTCAGTGTAAAGATGAAGTGATGAAGAACACTCTCAAACCTGTACCATGCAGAGAATTTTTTTTCCTCCAGTATTATACTTTTTTCAGCATACGGATTTCAACAAATTCCATCCTCTATAACTGTAGAACTCATGATTGTGCTATGTTGCTTTAGCTTTTTAAGTTTTTTATCACTGTTTGCTCTTTTAAATACCTGAAATCAAGATGCCATCCTTGTTTTCTTCATCTGGAACATTTTGGGTTATTCTTTTTCTTTTGCAAATCCTGGAAATGTGTTATTCCTTAGCCGCTAACAATGTGCTCAGAGCTGGACAAAGATTATTCAATCCCTGCCTGAATACCTGGGAATTGTAAAAAGAGAGCATCCCATCAGGTAGGAAGTCAAGA
>NW_010125787.1:9350-9578 GCF_000699245.1 Pterocles gutturalis | reverse complement strand
CCACCGGCCACTTACATCCAGCAGCCAGATGTGAGGGTCTGTCATGAGCACATCCAGCATGATTACTGCAGACACCCTGTCAAAGATGCTGGAGTCTCTCATGGCCTCGATAGCCTCAAGGATGATGCCTGTCCTCTCGGAAGGCTTGAGGCATCTTCCAAATGCCTGTAGGAAGAAGGAAGGGAGCGAAGACACGTCACACCCAGTGCCCTGGTGGTGGTGCTCAGC
>NW_010125787.1:6214-8958 GCF_000699245.1 Pterocles gutturalis | reverse complement strand
CAGGGTGATGCCCAGAGGGGTCTGCTCTTTCCTAACAGGGAAGACGAGGCTTTGGGACACGATAATCAATGGTAGCGTTGGCTGTGGGAACCACAAAACAGTGGGGTTGAAGACGGTGAAAGGAGGGAGGAAGGAGAGCAGCACAGAACAGATCCTGGACCTCAGGAGAGCACTCAGCTTCTGCAGCAAAATGACAGCTGGGGTGCTACGGCAAGAGCTGTGAGGGGCAGAGGAGGCCAGGAAGAGAAGCAGAGCTATGAAGAGATGTGTGTGTATGTGTGCAGGGATGCAGCCCACCACAACTTCTCTTACTTTTCTGCATATTGATGAACAAATAGAGGTGAAAAAGAGCATCCTCAGCTGGGCGGCTTGCATCATCTTTGGAAGATCGGAAAAGGAGGAGCCATCCCAGCAGCTGTCCCAGGATTGGGATCTGGATCTCTCTGTAGCTGACAGGGCTGTCCGTCTCTCTTCCAGAGGGGTGCCAGGCCTGGGCGAGGGAGGCAGAACAGCAGAAGGGTTGAGGGCAGGCAGCTGGTGCCAAAGCCCTGAAGCCAGGAGGGTGCCCAGGGGGGGCCCGGTGCGGGCCCCCCCCAGCCACGGCTCCCAAAGCAGCTGGTGGGACAGCAGCCCCACGCGGGGAGAACTGCAGGCTGCTCTGGTGTGCAGGGAGGGGGAGATTGCCTGGGTGGGGGTGCCTGGCTCCTCACCTGCAGTGTGGGATTTCCAAACAGGAGACGACTCAGTGCCTTAATCCTCCCCACAGCTCTCAGCCGCACAGCTGCTATCTGAGAGCTGCTGAAGCTCAGCAGCACCTGGGAAGAGAGAAGCTGCTGGTTTGCCCTGGGAGCAGGCACCTGCCCCAGCAGAAGCAGTGCTGCTGAACTTCTGGGCTGGGCTCACACACTTCATTACGGCTTCCTCTGATCTGAGCAAAGCGTGGAGGGGGGGTTCCTGCCCTGGGGGAGCTTGCAGGCTTGGGACAAATCCCTCGGGCCAGCCTTGTGGCCAGGCCAGGGGCAGATGCCAGCCTCTGCAGCCACTGTGCTGCCCAAGAGCCTGGTGGGCAGCCCCTGCTCCCCAAGGGAGGTGAGCACCCTCCCTGCAGGATGCTGTCTCTGCACGGCACCGGGGTGGGGACCATCCACTCAAGAGTGGACACCTCCTTCCCCCCGAGTGAGGAACAGCCACCCGGAGCCCACTCTTTACACTTGCCAGACCTGGAAGATATTCTGCAGCTCCTCGCTGACTCTGGAGGCTGGAGAGTTGCACAGTAACGTGACTAGCATGGCACCCATGGTGATCAGGGTCTGCCAGGATGACAAAGAGTTGTGTCAGTGTTCCCTGCTGTCCCTCTCACCCCCAGGAGATGGATCTGAACCCCCAGTGCCAAGCAAGGACACCCACCCTGCCCCGCAGTGGCCGGGAGAGCCCCGGGGCAGACAAAGTGTGCAGAGCACCTTCTGGCACAGGCCCACAGGGAGGGGACAAAGGGATGAAGGTGGGACAGCAAGGCCAAGATCTCGTTCTGCCTTGGATCTCTGCTCATATCACAGCAGGGGTGGGCAGGGAGCAGCCCAAAGGTGCTGGGGCTCCTGGAGCTCACCCAGCACTTACCTGAACGTAGAGCCAAAGGGGCAACTTCTTTTCCTCTTTTGGAGGAAGATAGAAGATGCTGTTGAAGCAGACTTCCAGGAGTCTTCTCTTCTTGCCCTCCAGAGCTGCCTCCACTGAGCTGCCAAGAGTGAGGGCGGCCAGTTGGACACTGGTGCTGGGAGCAGTGCCTCGAGGCCTCTTGCAGTGACATGGACCTCTGGGACAGGGTTCACCAGGAGGGATGGGCATGTAGGTACCTCAGCTTGGCGATGGCTCTCATGGCTTTGCACCGCACATGTGTGCGCAGTTGGTCCCTGGGCTCATTGTCCAGCAGCACCTGCAGAGCACAACGGGGATGGGACCTGGCATCTGCGGCGCCCCAAAACCCCGCCATGCCCAAGCACTGTCCTCACAGGGTGCCAGTGTTGGGGGGCCTTGCCCCCTTCCCCAGAGCCGCCAGGTGCGCCCTCACCTTGATATTATCTGCCAGCTGGTATCTCTGGCAGAAGACATCCAGGCCCCGTAACAAGCCAAGGCGCCTGGCTGTATTGCACAGGGTGCAGATGCTGTCAAGAAACCGCATCTTCTGGCCGTCAACCTGGCAACCAGGGGACAGAGGAAGAGGGGACATGAGAGGGGGACACACACAGCCAGTGGGCTGGGAATGCTGTGCGGGGTGGGAGACCTGGGAGAAGCAGCTGTGCCCAGCCATCACACCCCCAGCAGCCCGGCAGCAGCAGCTGCATTCGAAATGGCCACGGTTACCTGTCCTGGGCGGCTCACAAAGGCCACAATGAAGTCCACAGTACCCCTTAGCACTCTGTATACAGGTAACCAGCTCTCATCTAAGAAAGGAAGGGAGCAGGGAGGGCTGTAGAGAGGGTCTGGCGGCAGGAGAGCCGAGGGAGAACACCTGGCCTCCGTCCAGCCCTGTGCCTGCTCCCCTGGTGCATTCTTCCTGTGCGTGTGCCAGGGCTGGAGGGTGCCCGGCGGATGGGCTGTGGCGCTGGAGCATGGCGCGGTGGGCAAAGCCACCAGAGCACTGGGCCGAGGAAGCTGCTTGCAGGTGGGCAGGAAAGGTCCCTGTCCCACAGCACTGCCGCCTCCTGCCAGCCCAGCTGCCCCTCACCGCCCCTGCCCCACAGCAC
>NW_010125787.1:0-6148 GCF_000699245.1 Pterocles gutturalis | reverse complement strand
CCCAGCAGCCCTGCCATCCAGGCAACATCCTGCCCCCCACCAACGGGACCCCCGCTGCCAGCATGCCGGGGAAACATGACCCTGGCGTCGTGCAGGGTGCGCTCGCTGGCTGCAGCCCTGCCCACACCAACAGGGCCCCACACTCATTGATCTGCAGCGGCTGGACCACGGGCACATTGTTGGGCTCCGGTGGAAGGTTGTTCTGCTGGGAAGCCCTGGGAAGAACCCAGGCCAACCTGGGGCGGCTGGGGGGTCTCTGCTCCATCCTGCAGGATGTAGGAAATGGGCAGGGGTGGGGAAAGGGAAGGTTTGTCGAAACGCCTCGGGCACCGCGGGGCTGCAGAGAGCGGTGAAGAAAGACGTGGGCTGCTCTCTGTGCTGCTGCCCTGTCCTGTCGCTGTCCTGCCGGACACTGTGGGCTGGGGGCCGCAGCCACGCTGACCTTATGTGGTGCAGTGGGGTGTCACTGATGATGTCACAAAAGGCACTGTGACCCGCTGCCAGGGTCCCCCCTCACACTCAGGTCCCCCCAGGGCCTCCCTGGTGCTCGCCGGAGTGTCCCAGAGCCCCGTGTTCACCTGGATGGCCAATTTGAACAGCAGCCAAGCTGCTTGGAACATTTTGCCTTGTCACATTTTCACTTGGAACATTTTGCCTCGCAGAGTCAGCAAACAGGGTTTGTGGGACCCTTTATCTTGTTAAAACCAGCTCACACAGGACTCGAGCTGGAAATGTGGATTTCATGAGAAGGTTCGGGGCTGGCTTTTTGTGTTTGGTTTTTTGTTTTTTTTTAATGTCTGCACAGCACAAGTGAAAAAACACACACGTGTCACATTTTCACTTGGAACATTTTGCCTCGCAGAGTCAGCAAACAGGGTTTGTGGGACCCTTTATCTTGTTAAAACCAGCTCACACAGGACTCGAGCTGGAAATGTGGATTTCATGAGAAGGTTCGGGGCTGGCTTTTTGTGTTTGGTTTTTTGTTTTTTTTTAATGTCTGCACAGCACAAGTGAAAAAACACACACGTGTTTTAAGGAGAACTGTAAACTGCAAGAGTAAAGCTATCCAGTCTGTGTCATTACACTTCTCTCCAGGATACATTGGTCACTTTTTTGTGTTTCAGTTTAGAGCTTTATGTTAAAATCACTAAATTCTGATAGGGAAATAGCAAAACATCATCTGTAAATCTTTGAAAAGAACAGAACATTGAAGGAAAACTGTTCATATAAACTGTACATGGCATGTTTCTGCTGTCAAAGGTTATAATGCTTTTGAGTACCTTTGCTTTCTTCGCAGAATCCCAGAATGTTAGAGATGGGAAGGGACCTCGAAAGATCATCTAGTCCAGTCCCCCTGCCGGAGCAGGAGCACCCAGATCAGATCACACAGGAACGCATCCAGGCGGGCTTTGAATGTCTCCAGAGAAGGAGACTCCACACCCTCTCTGGGCAGCCTGTTCCAGTGCTCTGTCACCCTCACCGTGAAGAAGTTTTTTCTCCTATTCAAGTGGAACCTCCTGTGTTCCAGCTGCACCCATTGCCCCTTGTCCTGTCACTGGATGTCACAGAGAAGAGCCTGGCTCCATCCTCCTGACACTCACCCTTCACATATTTATAAACATTGATTAGGTCACCCCTCAGTCTCCTCTTTTCCAAACTAAAGAGACCCAGCTCCCTCAGCCTTTCCTCATAAGGGAGATGCTCCATTCCCTTCATCATCTTTGTGGCTCTGCGCTGGACTCTCTCCAGCAGTTCTCTCTCCCTCTTGAACTGAGGGGCCCAGAACTGGACACAATATTGAAAATATCTGAAAACAGATCTCTGGATCCCACCAAGATAGGGCAGGATTTCTTGACACCCAGAGGGGTTTATTAGCACCACCTCCCAGCTTCCCAAACTGCTAGCAACATCCTCAGTGTTTAATCTGGAATGGAAAATACGGCCACGTACAACATCCTTATTCAGTATCTAGAAGAAAAGTGTATTTTTAGACAGAGGTCAACATAACAGCATATTCAAACCTGGCCGTCTCCATTAATGGTGAATTTTGCTTACCTTACCAGTTTATACACAGTTCGTGAATCCTATGAGATTAAAGAGGAAAAAAGACACCTGTGCACATGTTGATTCCAGTGTTGCGGTGCTAGCACACAAAACAGACAGTTCTAGTGTATAAACCGTAAACTCTTCCAGGGCAGGTATTATTGCAAGTGCCAAATGAGAAGCCTGCCCACGTCCTGGCTCTCCAATGAGTAAGAACCGTGGCCTGCAAGATGTTGGCTGGTAATGCACATTTCTAGAACAATAATAAGAAAATAAGTGTAAAAATGAAATACTGAATAGGCACGCAGATTTTAAAGGTTTTTTTCCCCTATATATTTTTTTCTTTTTTCTTTTTTTGGTAAATGCTCTCCATATTCAGCAAAGCTGGTCTGTGATCAGGAACACTTATCAAAGCCCATTTTCTTACAAACTTCTACCATACCTCCCCTAAGAAATCCTGCCAATCCCCAGCATGTCTGCTATTTGTTTAGCTGGGTTAAGTAACAGCTTGTAAATTGCACAGGGGGACTGTCCAGCTAAATACACATGACAGCTGGTCAGCAACCTGTTCCCCATTAGAATGTCAGTACCCAGCTGTATTTTCATGCTTCCTTCTTGCAACTTGCATTATGGAAAAGCACCAATTCTTTTTTTTCTCTAAATACCTATTCCGAGCTCACTACAGAACAGCCCTAGAATCCATGGCTATGGCTTGTAATGTCAACAGCAATGCAAATTTTTTTATTGGATGAAAAGGACCCAGTAGTTCGGCTTGTCTCACTTGTTTGAAATAAGGCTTTTGGCTAAAGAAAATTTAAACCAGAACTACCCTACAATGCCACCTTGATTATCAGCTATTTCTTCATCAGCTCTTTGGATTTCATTATTTCCTCAGGAGTACATGCCGAGGTTTTTCTGTTTCAAAGAAACAAGAAAGATCAGTCACAAATATGCAGAAAACCTGAAAAGGGTATATCTGGTGCCTACACAGTAACATTATGAAGGCACTCCATAGACACAAAAGGTTGAATTAAGGTACAGGAGGAGAGAATAGGAACATCATTCTGGCACCCAAGATTAGAAACAAGAATTTCTGCTTTAAACCAGGGTTTAGTACATGTGGTAGTTAAATACTTATACAGATACACACACACACAAAAAGGAATAATTCAGATCTAAACAAAAAACTATGAAAGCAAGTGATGAAGATGTTCAAAAAATAAAGTGACTGTCATTCAAACAGCCAGCTGAAGAACTTAATTCAATAGAGCAAAACTAAGACAGAGGAAATACGATTGCTGTCTATAATTTAATATCAGTTCCTCTAGGGACAGAGGACGACTTAAGCTCACAGACAAGGCTGGCACAGGAACAAAGATAGATAAAGCAGACATCAAGGAATCCAGTCCTTAGTAAGATCTGAAGTTAAAACAGCGTTCATTCAAAAGTCATAAGGCAATTCAGAAAGTGAAGTATTTCAGCACAACTGCTATTTCATGTCTTCTGAAGGTATTTCTTCCACCCTTCGAGTGTATCTGTAGCATGACCGTAACAGTAAGACATTAAATTATAATTAGAGAGAAAAAACAAATGTTATTTCAGACTACAGTATCCTTTGGAAGAAGTTATTTTTGTTAAATCAAAATTACAACGAAATAATTCCCCTATGTGAAATACACGACTTATACACAAATAGTAAAATAAATTAGTATCTACGTCTTCTTCATGGTCCTTGCATCCAAGGCCTTGCATCATTCGCCATCTGCGCATCTTCTCCATGTCATCCATTTTTTGCAAGACTGCTTCTGCAGTACTGAGACAAAAAGTTGACATGTAAGAGCAAAGATAGACAAGTACAGAAAAACCCACTGAAAACAGCACACGTGGTCAGTATGACACTTTCATACAGCATGCACAAGGCAAGCCACTGATATTTAGCCAAGTTTTTAAACACTACTTAAAAATTAGGTCAAATGCTTACTTTTGAGAGAGACTTGAGAACAAGTGCTTGAGGATTTGCAAACATACACTGTTTTCAAGTTTTTCTTCCGTTCTGGCTGAACACAGGAAAAAAACAAACCTGTGCCCAAGTTCTTTACACACGAAGCTCCTTCCAAAGACATCCTTCTGCACACACCCTTAGACCTGCAAGTCTTCAACAGCCACAAGCACCTCTTTCCAAAAAACTCAGGTTAATCAGCTTGGCTGCGAAGTTGCCAAAAGGAGAAAGTCCGTACCCAATATTATACTATAGCACAAAAGCTTGCTAATAAGGCTCATTTTAGTAGCTCTGCGAGACGGTGAAGAAAAACCCACTTACTTTGGTATAAGTTTGTCAAACAAAACATTCATTTGCAGTGGTAGAACGACTTTGTCGAAGTCTACAGCTTCGGCGGACCTCCAAATCCTCATTTTCTTCATGGACTTGTTCTGCAGCTTTTTCTCTGGTCTTCAGTGTTCTGGCGACTAAAATTCATTAATACATAAAATACTTGGAGACAGAAAATATGTTCTTTATATTATTTCACTGTTGCTCTAGTAAAATCGTAAAAAAATCATCAGTAGATTGATTTGTTTTCTTTCAATATTGAATTAGAAGTCATTGTTACAACCACAATACTCAAATTACTTATGTTTAAACCACCTACTGAAAAGCATGACTTGTAGAGCAACTTTTTAATAGACTGGAAAGCCAATCTGATGGAAACAAACATGCTACTTTTCTTCCATGCATGAGGCAAGTTTATTCCGGTTACTTGTTTCTAGAAAAGTGACAACAACAAATACCTCTCTCTAAGGTGTTTTTACTCCATTCGTGTAAAATTGGGTCTAACAGTTTTTAAAAAATGGTTTCTGTGGAAAGTCTTTTCTTAAGACGCACATTTCTAGCACGCTGCTTAAACATGCATCGTTTTCATTTTCAGCATCATGACACAAAAGCTCTAAAAGATAAGAAATGTCTCAAGATAAACTCCCAAATACCAAAGAACTTACATGCCTGCCTGATTGAAAAAAAGATCTGCCCAGTACTTACCACAGAGCATCCTTTGCCATGGGTTTGTTACTTTCACTGTCACTGAAACAGTTAAAGAGAGGTCAGTGGGGAAGTGGTGCACAATTAGAACTTGAATGACTATGCACAAAGTAAAGAAAGAGATGGGTGGGGCTGGCATGGTCTGGAGGGGAGTCCTGGGGGTCTCTGCAGGCAGGAGGGGGTTCATTTCTCTTCTGCTTCCTTTTGTTACAGCTCTACTGCCGTTGGAGAAGGACATTGAACCCTCCGTCTGTACACTGGCAGCTGACACCATCTTCCTGACATGGCCAACATCAGGATGGAGCCTGCGGTGGCTGTGCTGCTGGCTCTGCCGAGCCCTGGAGAAGTGAAATTCTCCTCTGGAAAATGGCTGTATTTGAATATTTTGGTTTTTTGACTAAATCTGGAACAACAAGCCCAGTCCCATGGTGTCCTTCCCATGGGCACTACCCTGAGTGTGTTGAGCAGACGGTGCCATTCCTGGCCTCTGCCACTGCCTGCGGGACAGCACACCCGCACCCAGGGTGTCCCTGCAACAACGACCCAGCAACCCCGCTAGACCACCAAAGCCAGAGGGGAGGAGGAGAGAAGCTTTAGCCCAGCCTGCCCTTCCTGAGACATCGCAGGGCACAAAAAGGGGCACTGCTCAGGGACTGCTTGGTGGTGAGCAATTGTTTTCATTTACATCCGTTGTCTTTCTGGGGTTTTATTTATTTCTTCTTGTTATTTTCCTTTTCATTACTTTTTTTAATTTCAATTATTAAACTGTTTTTATCTCAACCCACAAGTGTTCTCACTTTTACCCTTTCAATTCCCTCCACTCAAACTGCTGGAGAGGGTGAGCGAGTGGCTGCACCGGCTGCCTGGGGTGAAAACACCACAGTTCTTTCTCCACCCCTTGTTCCACACCATTCCATCAGGCTCAGGACCCACCCTATCCAACAGGTCCTCATGAACCATCACTCCCCTTCCTGTCCTTTGATATCACACACAGCCAGCATTCTCTTGGTCTGTGAACCGCCCCTCTAAGCATACAGAAAATACCCACAAAATGTCCGTTGAGATCATCAG
>NW_010125786.1:6521-8585 GCF_000699245.1 Pterocles gutturalis | reverse complement strand
ATACAGGATTTAACTATCCTTCTGTGTTCGGTGATTAAGTAATTGAGGATGCAGGATAATGGAGAGAAAATACAGGATTTAACTATCCTTCTGTGTTCAGTGATTAAGTAATTGAGAATGCAGGATAATGGAGAGAGAGGTGTTGTGGAAACATTTTAGGAAAGACAATACTTTGAAATTTGCTTATTAATATTTGCATATGTGTATGCACGTGTATTTCATCTTATAGATTGCATAATAGATTTTTATAACGAAGGTGATGTCCCAGGTAGCTCTGAAGTCTACTTTTGACCTTTCCAGTGCAGTTGTTTCTAATGCAAATTCTGAAATTCTGAGAGGTAGCTCTGAAGTCTACTTTTGACCTTTTCCATTGCAGTTGTTTCTAATGCAAAGTCCAAAATTCTGAAGGTACGCATGGGTCTGACTTCCAGCACTACAGAGTCTGGAAGATGGAGCTGGTCAGGTCCTCTGGGAAATTTTGCTCCAAGTATCTGATCACAATGTAGCACGGAGGAGCGTCAGGGCTTGGGAGAACTGAGTACATACTTACTGAGTGAGCTGACTACAGATTTTTATGAAACTGCCAACATCCGTAAATACTGATATATATCTGTTTTATTTTACTTTTAAGGTATATTGTTCTTATGACATTACAAGACAGGAATGAGAAGCTTTTTTATCGAGTGCTGACCTCTGACATCGAGAGATTCATGCCCATTGTTTACACGCCAACAGTTGGCCTGGCTTGTCAGCAGTACGGTTTGGCTTTCAGGAGACCACGGTGAGTGAAGAGACAGTTCTTGCCCCTTTTTTTAATTTCATGTGAATGTTGCTTTTGTATCGAGAGTCCATCATTACGTGGGTGGCCCGAAACATCTAAAACTCGATCTCTTGTCAAAAGATGGACCAGCAAATGGCTTCGTGTGTGTACATTAGATGATGAGCTGGGGAGTTGAGAATAGCTCTGCCTTTTTCCTATAAACAGCGAACAGAGTGGTTTTGTTCTCAAACAGTACTGTACAGTCTGTGCAACGTTGCTCCAAACAGCTCTCTGAACTTATGGCTGCACCCCTCCCCATCTGCTCTCTCAGGAGCACTGAGTGCCTTCTGCAGTGCTGGCGTTTGAGAAATTGCTGGATTTTGGATATGTTGTGCTGATTTTGAACTTTTGTATGCACTCCACAAACCAACCTGCAAGAATAATTTTCACAGGAGATGATACTCTGCATCAGTGCCTTTCTCGCTGCTCAGAACAGTCACTGTGTAAATTCATGCAACTGTGAACACTGAGTACTGTGCTGGAAGGCCCTATTCTGCATAATTCTTTGTAATGATTAATGTTTAGATAAAGCCCTCATTAGCATTCTGAAATACATTTTAGTCCTAGCCTGAAAATTCAATGCTAAAGTTCAGTTTTCATTGCAACTCTTTATTTTTTTGACCTTGAAATGTACCAGCAGGCAGATAAGAACTTTAGCTTTTGCTATAGAAATATGCAAAGTAAAGGAATGGAATAATATTGATTTTAAAATATTTCACAAGCATAGGCTTAACTCTAGAGTCAGCTGAGAGTAGTGTGGTAGTCGGGGAAACTGAGGCAAGTTCTACTAACTGACTGAAGGTCACAGTGGGAACCCTGCAGCAGACCTCAAAGGTGTAAGGGCTGTGTAGACAGATAATGAATAATGGTATGGATAAGGTTATCTTGGCAAACATGCTTGCATCCTGTTTGTCACCAGAATTTCCAGTAAAGCCACTGTATTCCTTAACATGAGCTGCTCCTTGGGATTGCTTTTTGGCTTGTGTCGATCCCAGGTGATTGTGTTCTGTTCCCTGATACCCATCCTCTGGATCTGCTGGGCTGTGGTGAAGTCATTCATCTAGTAAAGCCTTGATCATATCCCCTCCTCCTCCTCAGTGTGTATGAGGAAACCAGAAAAGGAATTGTCCTTTGTACTTCTGGGCAGGAGTAAAAGGTAGTGGAGAGAAGAGAGCCCAGACTGTCCCCAGGTGTTGAGCTGTGAGCACTGGCAGGCAGGGAAGAGCTCACTGCTTGTTCTCAGC
>NW_010125786.1:3973-6490 GCF_000699245.1 Pterocles gutturalis | reverse complement strand
CAGCTACCTCCCCCCCCCCCAGCCACTGTCTCTGCCTTCACTCTGCCTTTACCTTGCGAGAAGTTCAAACAATATTTCAGAGTTCTGCATCTTTTTTTTTCCATCCCTGTTGTTATCCTCAGGAGAGCAGGGTTGTCTTCCCATATACTGGACCTTTTCTGCAGTTGCTGTTGAAGAATTCCCCTTCCTGTAACTCAGTTCTTTCTCATGTTTTAAACACACAGTATTGTACCAATGTGGTAAGAACATCTGTTCTCTTAGTCTGACAGTTTTGCTGCTGAACTTGGGTTTGGATCTGTTCTGGATTCCAGCCCGTGGCTTCCACAGGAAAGGGCAAACTATCATGCCCTTAGTAAACTGAATTTCCTATGGCGGGGGGGTTTGTTTCGCTGAAGATGTAGAGTGAATTTCAGCCTAGCCTCAGGTTTGGTTTTAATCAAGGTTGTTGTAGCAAAAGAGTATTTCTGTTGCAAAAAGAAAAGAGCTATTATATCATGTAAAGTGATGAGATTAAAATGAGAAGCATTCATGTGTGCTTTTTCTGTCAATCTGACTCTTACTGTCTTGCAGTATGCATTTTCTCTCCCAGAGCACATTGTGTTAGCATATTATTAGCATTGACTTGGCAGTGTTGGGTTTGTGGTTGGACTCGATGATCTTAAAGGTCTTTTCCAACCTCAGTGACTCTATGATTCTGTGTACATCAGGAGCCAGCTGCTATGACACTTAGTTCAGGGGAGGATGCCAACACTTTCTGCTAAAATCATTGAGACCTGCAAATTTGGGGAGCTCAGGAGTTAAGATCTAAGTTTGAATTTCTAGCACTCCCATGTTTATTATCCTAAGCTGCACTGACATTCTGAAAAGGTGATTCTTCTAACCTAATTTTATTTGTAACAGAATATTTTTAAAACAAAATGACACCCCCATAAATATATTTCACTGTTGATTTAGCTTCGACATTGCACCTAGAACTGGAGAGGATGTTGAAGCGATTCAGTTTTGCTCTGCTGTCACAGGAGGCCTTATAATTTAATCCTGTTCTTTAACTGATTGTGTTTTATTTTAAATCTGCAATAAAGCTGCCCTACGTAGCCCATTCCAGTACTTGAATCTCATATAACTAGAAAGTGGTTTTCCCCTACTATATAACCTAAATGTTGTTTGTCAACATCATCCTCTCTACAGTAGCCTTTTCAGGGTAGAAAACTGGGACCATGTTCAGCCTGGTGGTTTTCTTGCCTGTAGTTCTTGCTGTTCTGTCCAGGTTGTCCCAGTCTGGAGTCTCCTGTTTGGCGACATTTCTTCTGAAGTGCACCCCACAAGAGTGAGCATCACTTCGCCGCAGAGGACTGGCTGTGCCAAGGGGACCAGGGCAGTTAGATTTTAGCTTTTCCTAACACGCCCCAGCCTGCCCTTGCCTTTCGGCATTATCTGAGTAGTCTGGTCGCTGTAATTAATTTTGTCATCTTTTCCCTGTGAATCTTTTCTTTGACCTGATTACCCCACCAAATATGTGCCACTCCATAATTTGTGCTTTAGCATTTCTCCTCTCTACGTGTCCTGCTGTGAACTCTGTCTTATTGGTTTTGGGTCATCTCTCCCGTCTCTCAATGTCTTTCTAACCCTGTCCTCAGGACTGCTGTGCTTCCCAGCCCAACTCTTTGGGCAACAGGGAGCTGGTTTGGATATTTGCTGCAGCAATTACCTTTTCATCGAAAATATCCCATTTAATACTGTTGATCAAGCAAGGGAGATGGAATATCTCAGTTTTAAAACACTGCATGGTGCTCCAACGTGGATGGACATGCCCATGTAGTACAGTTTATGATGAGAAGGCAAGTCTACAAAATATTATGCAGGCTTTATGTGGCCACAGCAGCAGCAATTAGTGACCTGTGGACACAATAAGCTTCTTTCCTATGTTGAGATCTTTCTCAGCCCCATTAGTACTTGGCTTTATATCTGAAGGTTGAGCCTGGAAAGATTAAAGCACAAGTAACTTGCTTACAAAGCAACTCTTGTACAAGGGCATCTGAAAATAGTCCTATGAGGTCCAGCAGGGCTTCTCTCATCAGAATGCATTTATCAGTGTTCGCATGGCTGCAGATTTTGTTTGCCAGATACTACTGGCATAATTGCAGGGCTCAAGGCCTCTTTTACCTTTCCTAGTCTCTATGTACAAATTCTTAAGGGTGGACTTTTTACCCGTACTTCTACAAGGCTGGTGTCCAGACTTCTCCTCCCAGGTCAGGGCTTCAGCATCCTCTCTGCCAGCAGATTTATCTGCTCCAAATGGGATCAGACATCTGCTGTTCTTTCCTTTTGAAAAGCTACACAACCAGCAGGTTTGGGTTTTTTTTTCTGTTTACCAGTAGAAAAGAGCCACTGCGAAAAAAAGACTTGCAAACGTGCAACTCTTGGCGTGCTCATCTACGGTGCCCATAGTCTCTCCCCTTCTGCTGATGGGCCAGGCAGAGCTCCTGTGCTCCAGCAGGTTCCTGTCTCTTCCCCAAA
>NW_010125786.1:0-3960 GCF_000699245.1 Pterocles gutturalis | reverse complement strand
TTGCTTTAAATTCTCCAAGCAGGCTTTGCTTTTTCTGTGGCCTCAGGCTTTTCCCTGTGTGCTGAAAGCTCAGGGTTTCAGAATGACTGGAAGAGAGGTGGAACCATCAAATTATTAAAAATGGCATTCTGGCACTGTCCCTTTAGAGCTCTGAAGTTTTTGCTGGAAGCTGTCTGTGTTGAATCACATTTTTCCTATCTTGTTTTCCAGGGAGCTCCCTGCTGAGTTACCATATTCATTTATTCAAAGTCATGCAAGAAGCATTGAAGTCTTCAAGCCAAAATACAATATCATTTTATATTTTGAATTTTTAAAACAAACAAAAAAAATTATTGTGTAATTTGTGAGTACAGGTTAAAGTAGCAAGCAATAGCACCTCTGTCACACTTATGATTAAGAACCCTGTCAAAATCTCTCTTACGTGAGCAGACCATGTTAAATCAGCACAAGAAAAGAGCATCCAAAGAGAACTCTTCCTACCCACGGATCCTGTCTGCAGTGGTGGCCAGTAACAGGAGGAGTGTAAGGCTAGGGTAGGCAGATATGGTCACTTTTGGGGGGCTTTTCAGGTCATGCTCCTCCTCATTTTGTGTCTCAGGGTCTTGTGGTTGTAGTTTTGTTACAAAAATCTGCTGCTGTGTTTGGCTTCACAAGTTCTGGAATGGTTGTGAGGGGATCCAGATGTATTCCCATTGTCAAGGCCAAAGTATAGTGCTGGAAATAGTGTCACAAGGTGACAAGACTTGTTTTACGTATAGGTGTAATTCCAGATGATCAAGGGTGACCCAGATTTAGGGGAGATTTCTTGCAGAGCTGTGCAGCTTCAGATCCTATGGCTGCACATATGTGGCTTTACAGTCTGTCTCCTGCAATTCATCTCGGGTTATTCACTCTTCCCTCCCACCACCCCTGCACTTCCACAGATGTCCATGCAGGATGCACAGATGTCCTGGTTCTGGGATAAATCTGGGTAGATCCAAGTCTTTTTTGGGCCAGACTAGCAGTAATCCATTCACCGCCAGCTGCAAGAGGAGTTGTACTAACGTGTCGAAAGGGATGTGCAGAAGCAGGAACAAGCTGCTCAAGGCATGGGAAGGGCAGGTTTCCTTGTTCAGCAGCAGTGATGCCGTTTTGTAGCTGCATGCAAAGGACAGGTTACCCTAGGGATTAATGAACATGGGACTTGGAAGTGTTTGCTTTTCAAAGCCTAGGGATCCTTTATCCTCATCAGAAATTTGGTAAGAGGAAGGAATGAAATGTGACAGAGCAGGGCTTGCAACTTTCTGAGACGTTAAAAGAGATCTCTGTTTTAGAAAGGAAGGAAGAATTTTTGTTCTTTGATCTCATTAATAGAAAGAGTCAGTATTATCCTAGGAAATGCTTCCACCAGCCCTAAAAGCTTTGAGAGTGTGGTTGAGAGTCCTTTTTGCTTTAGAGTGAAGATACAAAGTCCTCTACGAAGAAAAGTGCATAGTAGTATTGTGATTTTTTTCCTTTTGTGATTTTTTTCCTTTTTTGCTTTTTCTTTTTTTTTTTTTCAATGTAAAATGTACTTCTTTCCTTTTTTGCTTTTTCTTTTTTTTTTTCAGTGTAAAATGTACTTAATAAATATCGTGGGGTTCCTGATGCAGCACAGGACTGAATAAGTACCATGCTATTTAAAAGGGATCCTTTAAGCTGGAATGTCTTTTAATTGTGATAATATCTTTGGAAAGAGACTTTATAATTTTTCACAAAGAGAAAGCAGAGAGGGAACTTACCTCAGGGCATGGAATCAGGGTTTTATTTCTTCTGTGATAGTGAGGAATAGTTTATTATAGTAGCTTAAGACCACAGTCTCTCGAGACAGTGGGTAATTAATGAGCATACTGGTATTTGAAAGTATAAACTTGTCAGCTGCTCTGCTAAAGCTTTTAGCACAGGTTGGTGTGTCACCATCAGAGGAGAGCTACGGAGACAGAATAAGTTGCTTCAGTTCACTGTCCTTTTCGGGAGACATAAATATCCTCAAGGACTGGTTGCAGAACAATGCAAAACATGTTGGGGTAAAGCTGAACCTGAGAATGGAAGCTAACAGGATGCAGATGGTGCGAAAATAAAGTCTGACAGAATAACGATCTGTATCTCTGACGAAAAATGAGCAAGTGAAACATCAGTCAATCTACAGAATTGTCTTGTCAACAGATCCGGCCCTGCTGACACTTTTTTTTTTTAATAGCGTTGTGCAGTCTGAACAGCAGGAGAGAATGTTGCCTGCCATTTCTGGACACTTTAAACCCAAACTAAATGGAAGTTAGACCAAAGGTGTAAATCCCATAGACTTGTCCCTAACCACCCAATTGTCTGCATTTCCTCTTCTATAAAACAATGGAGTCCAAAAGTGAGTGGGAAGAGTAGATTTTGAATTGCCTTGAAAATTGTGCTTTGAAACCCCTTCAGGTGATCTCTACTTGTGCAAAAACACTGATTGTCATAACTTCTCCTGTGGCTGCCACCAGCATGGTTCATTGTTCTTCACGAAGCAGCTGAAGTCAGTGTAAGAGAAGATGATGTGTTTAATGATCTGTGTTTAGATAAAATCACCACGATCAGACTGGTCTGTAACAGGCTGAAGAGGCGGATCTGTGGACACAGTGTGTAGTCAGGAAGCCCTGAAGGGGCTGGTAGGGAATACAGGCGGGAGACAGTCATAGAATGGTTTGGGTTGGTTGGAAGGGTCCTTTAAAGGCCATCTAGTCCAACCCCCCTGCAATGAGCAGGAACCTTCAGCTAGATCAGGTTGTTCAGAGCCCCATCCAACTTGGCCTTGAATGTTTCTGGGAATGGGGCATCTACCACCTCTCTGGGCAACCTGTTCCAGTGTTTCACTGCCTTTGTAAAAAATTTCTTCCTTATATCTAGTCCTAGTTATGGGGCCAGGATATGAAATGAGGAGAAGACCATGGCTAGAGTAGTTGAGGAGGAAGCATTTAGCACAGAGGGAGCCCAGGGCTGCTGAGAATGGCTCAGCTTGTCTTGAAACTTCTTCTGAGAGATGGCAGAGTGGTTCAGGGTTTCCCACTGCTCCCTCTGTGCTTACCCCACTTCCTCTAGGCAAATCTTTTTAGCATGCTCTACCCCCCATCCTTGTCCCTTCTCTGCTCCCCCTCCAGTTAAGTCATTCTCAAAACGGGGAGAGGAGCACAGATAGGCTTCTGGGCATATGGTGAGAAGAGCTGGTGTATCAGCCATGATCAGAGGCACTGTGAAGGCGGGTAAGAGGATGGACACTGTTTGGGCTGTGAGGTTGCACCAGGGTTATTAGATTGGGACGGGAGTGAAAAAGGACTTAGATCTGTTTTTTCATTAGAAAAACAGTCAGTGCTCCTCCCTCCATATCTCCAGTCTTTTCTCTCTCTCTCTCTCTTACTTCTCCTGAGCAAAATGTACATGCAATGGCTCTAACACTCAAGAGGAACTTCCATGGGACTGAGATTTTGCCTCAGGCTCACTGAAGTCGATAGCAAGATCTCACATTAATTTTTGAAAGTCAGTCTTTTCCCTGCTGTCAGAGGTGATTTGGATTTAAGTCTGTTGAAATTCCCTGATTTACCAGGAGAAGCTCAAAGGAAGAGGTGGAGTTGGCCAAAAGAAAGAGGTTGACCTGGTGAAGGAAATTCAAGAGGATGTGTTCGCATTTAATCTGACATAAATCTGTGCTACTGCCACAAGGAACAACCCCACCTTAATCAAAAAATGCCAAAGACGGGGAGGAGGGAGGAGAATTATTTAGAATCATGAATACCAGGATGTAATTTGGAGGGGAAATAACGCTGGCTATCATGAAAACCTTGGAGAGCAATATCCATTGGGCTGTGGAACAGCCTCACATGGACTATGCACCATGACCTAGGGACATTTTTTCTGAGGAAAACGGTTTAGTTTATGGAATATTTATATTAATAAATTAAACATTTTTAT
>NW_010125785.1:0-269 GCF_000699245.1 Pterocles gutturalis | reverse complement strand
GGCAAAGGTGTGCAAGACAGTGCAGGAGTGTGCAAGGGCCAGGCAAGGGTGCACAGGGTGTGCAAGAATGTGGGAAGTCTGCAAGAGTGTGCAAGGGCTGGGCAAGGGTGTGCAAGAGCGTGCAGGAGCGTGCAAGAGCTAGGGAAGGGTGCATGGGGCATGCAGGAGCGTGCAAGGGCTGGGCAAGGGTGCACGGGGTGTGCAAGAGTGTGCAAGGACTGGGCAAGGCTGTGCAAGAGTGTGCAGGAGCGTGCAAGGGCCAGGCAAGG
>NW_010125784.1:12416-20922 GCF_000699245.1 Pterocles gutturalis | reverse complement strand
AGGTCTTTTACAACCTTAATTATTCTATTCTATTATATTCTATTCGATCTCAGGAGCTTAAATGAAAGTAAATGTCCAGAATTACAATAGAAAATTTCTAATGAAATTCGAATTATTCTCTCTTAAAGATTGGAAGTCTCATATCTTGTGATAAGAATCTTAAGGGAAGATGAACATGCAATGATGTTCACTCATCTGTGTAAAAACATCCTTTTAATAGTCTGTAAAGAGTTACATATTCCATCTTTATTTGCTCATGCCTCTTTGCTTTTATGTGCTTCTTTGTACATTGTTGTTCGTATAGTAGATCTAGACCAAGCTGACACAAAACAATCCTGCATAGGCCTGCACAGCTTGCCTCAGATGAGATTTGCAGTAGAAATATTAAGACTGGTATGAATGCAGGCTGAATGAGAAATTAGGTGTGTGAAAACAATGGAAGGGATAGCAAGGATGAGTTGTATGGATGGTAGATGCTGATGGCACCTAATTATCAAGTTATCAAGATCACAGCACACTGCTTACAGCTTCTCAAGACACTTAGACAGCAAAAGCTTTAGACAGCCTAAAAGACAGATTGAACTTCACCGATACTGTATTGCTCCAAAAGAAGAGAAGGTGTTTGATCCTTACTGTAGTGGGGCTGAATAGCGTGGAAAGATTTTTTTTTTTTTAAATGTATTTGATATGTGATATTCCTTAGCACATGTTGCAGGTTTTATTCTGTTTACAGCAGAAATGTACTAATGAATGATGCATGAATAAGACTCTCTAAACCTCAGATCGTTCTTTGCAGACTTTTCAGTCATCCCACTTTCAATATTTGTGTTATAATCTATAGGTAAGTGTAGCATTTTGCATATGTACTTGCTAAACTGCATTTCATTTTGCATTTTTTTAGACAATTTTTTTTACATATCAACACCATTTTGAATTCCATTTTTGTTAAATCAAACATACATCTGAGGAAAAAGAAAACTCTGAAGATATCTGTATCTTGGCCAATTACACTCTTTAAATGCAGAATTGTAAAATCACAGATTAGTTTAGTCTGGTAGGGACCTCCGAAGGTTTTACTAGTCCCATCCACTGCTCAAAACAAGGCTGACTGTGACATTAGATGAGATTTCTCAGGGCCTTCTTCTGTTCAATAATAAGTATCTCAAAACCCAGAGATTTCATAACAATTTCTAAAATTTATTGACATTTTGTATTTCCAGATGAAAAGCTTTTGAAGAAATGTTTGCAATTTAGTTTCATAGGTTTCTGCGGAGGGGTTGACTTGTTATCTAGATGTGGTTATGGTATATTATAAAGATTGTTATCAACACTAAGAACTAAATAAAGAGTAAAGGTGATGGGATTTTCATGCACATTTTCCTTTAATGTTTTATTTGATCAGCCTTACCTTTTTGGAAAGGGACAGCTCCCTTTCTCTAAAGAAAGGAGGTTTCTTTCCAAGTCTGTTATAAGCACGGCTATTTGTTCTTGGTAATAAAAGCTATCAGTGACTTCCACAATCCAGTGACAGGAGTAATTAGTGTTAGCAGAATGAAACTTCATAGATGTGCAAAGGCAGGTAGAAAGAGACCTGCAGGAGATCTCATTTCTTTTCTCAGAGGTGGAAATTGGTGAGGGAGGAAGGCTGTGCTACGCTGTGTGTTTGGCATTCAACTGTTAAGCTTATGGAGACCTCAGGAGAATAAGGTAAAGACTAGTTCTGCTTGAAATATTTAATAGAATTGACTAAATTATTTTGTTCAAAATTATTTCCCTGCAAAGTGGATTTAGCTTTCTTTTTTTTTTGCTGAACCTATGAAACAGAACATTTTTCATCCCTGTAGAACAAGCAGCCAGTGTGCTTATAGTTATTCCACACCATGGAACATTGCTATGCATGTGTTTCCTTCTCCTCTCATAATCTTTGCATTTAAAAGGGAAAAATAATTTTTAAGCACTTGAGTAGTATTGTTGAAGGGTTTCCATATAAGTAAGCATGTGGAGTGTGTGTTTGTCTCCTGTGATGCATCATTTATTTGATTTGAAGGAGTTAACACCTAATTTCTTCAAACTAGTTGACAATCAGTTTCCTATCATCTTTTTCTCTTGAGTGAGAACTCTTAAAACAGTGGACAATTACACTATAATTATGTACTTATAAAAGTGTAAGAGTATATACTACGTAATTATATGAGTATTTAATATTATTATACTACAGACTCAGCAAAATTGAGGAAGTCAGTTCACAAGGCCTTTGCAGTGCACATCTGCAATTTGGGAGTCCTTTAGAGGGCCATGGGATAGAGGAACTTGGAAAGAGAAGACTCAAGGAGTCAGAAAGAATGAGTGTCAGAGCACCAAGACTCCATATAGCCACTCTGTACTTTTTGATAGGGTGTCAGGGACAGGCTTTCTGCGTACTCATTTTTCCCTCCTCTGAACTAAATGCTTGAACTTTAGGATAAAAACAAAGTACTCCCAGATTTTTGAGATAACTTAAGGCATGTCTTTTCAAGGTTACCTTTTGCTAGTATTAGAATATTGCAGGCTAAAAGAGGACTACCCCATCTTTATAATAAGAGATGATGTGTTTTTTCCTGAATCCCATCTTCCATTGATCAGTGGAAAACCTGTAGAAGGGCTGTTTAACTAGTCAGTATAGTAAGTTAAGTTCTTTTGCTAATATATTTAATACGAGCAGGTCTTTAAACACTGTTTAACACATCATTTTGCAAGAAAATTTTAGCTTTTCCTTGTGTCCCTGAAATCTGTACATGGAGCTGTATTATGCAATATTTCACATGGATAATAAGCTTTATATATTGAAATTGAGCAGAAGTTATTAATTTTTTTACCATGTCACCACTTAGTAGATACCAGTGGTCTTTCCCAGGAAAAACTAAATTTATAAACAGAAGTAAGAGCTTGATCCTATTCCATCAAAGGCATTGGGAGATTTTCAACTGCCTCAAGTGGGATTTGGATTAAAACTGAAAGAATAATTACAACATTGGTAGATTTATATGAACAAACGTAATTTTATTTTTAAAAATCCTAATTAGTGGATAGACTAAGTGTAGTATATTTATTATATTTGAACAATAGCAATACATTTACTACCAGGTCTCAAAAACTTAATTGAAAAGTTAATTTAAATTAGCTTTCATGTGAACTGTCTTGAGGTTTGAAAATGTGCTAAGTGACCATGTTCATTTCTAAATTCCGCTATTTCTCTGAAAGCTCTATCAATTGTTAGAGAGCACAAAACTCCTATATGAAGTCCATTGTACAGGAGCAGCCGAGCTGTGCAATGAAAGTCTTATGTAGTCTGGGATTTTCTAGTTAATTGCATATTATTGTGAAGCAAATTCATTTATTTTAGCCTATCTCCAAGTGTGTGAACATGTGTCACTTACCCATAAACTTCATTAGTTTTCATTACACAGAGGTCTGATATAATCTGATGGTCATTCTTACCTCTGTATTCGTTAATAATGCGACATCATTTTGAAATATTGACGATTAAGGATTTTTCTAAGAGAGCTCATAAGCATATTGAGTTAGAATGTTTTCCATTAATTTTTTTCGGTAGTAACCTTGGTCCATTTGAGACATTGCTTAATAGTCCATAACTCCTACTTTAATAGGAAACAATAATTGATTTCTACTTGTACTTGAATACTGTAGGCTATAAATTTTAACACATTTAATACCCAGTTAATGAAACACCTTTGGAAATACTAATGGAAGCAGAGCCTGGGCCATCAGTGTTTCCATATGTATCCTTGAAGACTTACAGGGTGTTTATTTGAATCTTCTAGACTACAATGGAACCATTTGTCTACAGGGGAAAAAAAAACATCAGGGATTATATTTTTACCTGGCTTCTGTCCCCAGAAGTTTTATGTGTGAGTCCTAGATATAGTTGATCTATAAATACGATATTCACTCAGTAACAGCAAGTTTCTCACTTAGAAGTGGACATGCATCAAACTGTGGAAAGGTTAATAATATATTCCAGTGTATCATTTTAGAAGATGTAAAATTCTTACTATCAGCCTACAGTCAAAGCAGAGGCCTATAGCAGCATAAACTGGAAGCAGAATAACTAAGATGTGATTACTGTTTTTTTGCTTTAGAACCAGACCGAAATAGGTGTAACCAGTGAAAGTACTCAGTAACATTGTAAATTTACTAACAACACCATCATCAACAAGCATTCTGTAACACAGCCAACCGTGAATGTGTGAACAATATGTGACTGCGAGAGGCCAAAGAGGAAGGGACCTATTGAGATCATGTTGTCCACCTCCTCTTCTTAAGCAAGACACCTACAACAGCTTGGCTGGGATGGGTTGCAGTTACAGTTGTATTCTGTTGCAGCAAACCTGTGCTGTAGACATGTGGAATTAGACAGATGTTTCAGAATTTGTTTGCTTGGAACATCTTTATTTTTTCTTGCATACTTTGCTGCTTTACCCCTGTCAGGAATTTACTGGGATGTGTAACAAACTGTTACTCTGAATGAGTGGAGCATGTTACTCCAAATGGGTGGAGAATTGAGTTCCAAATACAATGAGTCTATATCTTTCTACTGGTTGAATAGTAAGCTTAAAAGAGGTTCTATTATTCTCTTTGTATAGGATCCAAGTGATAGCTTTGAATACTGTAGATAAACTTGAGCTTCACTTTCTCTTAATTGAAAGGAAATTTACTACAGCATAGCCTTATATTTCTGCTTGCTCTGTGACAGGCAAACAGAAGAGATTAAAAATATTGCACATGTAATGTTACTTTGCAAAGTTGCCTTTTCCCTAGAAGTTAGTCACTTGGTATGAACTTTCTGATCAAGGTACCTGATAAAAGACAAAGTTTGCTAAGATCACTGTTTTACCTCTTTTTTCATTTAATTGAAATGAGACTCTTGGGAGCAAGTGAGGGTACGGGCATAGAAGAAGAAAGGGAGGAAGGAAGAAAAGAAAGAACGAAGGAACATCCACAGCAGTTTACAGTTTGGCAATTATATATAACTGAACATCCACAGTCATAAAAACTACTGATTGTATGTGAATCTGCAGGTCAGTGCTTTTATTTAAATAAGATTTGAGGAAGCACCAATGTTGCAGGCAGAATGAAAATGAGTGATTCACCTTCTCTAATAGTCATCTAAATCAATAGGGTGGGATCGAGATACAAGGGTCAGCCCAGTGCTCTGGTAAGGGATGGATGATGGAACACACAAGAGTGATTGTATATACTGTTTTTTCCTTAGCTTTATATCTGTTTCAGATTTGGAGAGCAACCACTTTTAATGTGCATTGACAGTTTCATTACAATTGAAATAAAAAAAAATTCCATGGTATGTCTGCAGTTAAACATTTTAGGTGAATGAAACAAGATACAGTTTAGGAGGCAGAGGTACTTATAGATCCACAATAAAAACAGCAGCTAGTGCCTGTAAAATTCTCCAGTTTTTAACTTTGCATCCTAGTAACTCACACATATCTGAAAGCTGACATTTTATTAAATTTTAGGTAAGCCTGTGGCTTTAGATCCATGAAATTAAATTAAATAGTCCTAATGAGGTAGGGAAATTATGTCAATGGTCCTGCAAGATTTTTGGAAGTAGTCTTCTATTCTTCCTTGCATAAGGCTCAACAACAACAACAACTCTGCGGAATGTTAATGTTTTAACATTTTTGTTATTAAGATCACTGTTTGAAGATTTTTATATATATATTGTAGCAAAGCATTATTATGTAGATGAAAAATGACATTCTACAGTAGGTTGACAGTCTTTCTTGATGAGGCCTTTTTACTATTTGAACAATTTTTGATTTTTGAATCTTTGTCTTTTTTTAAAATATTAAATTGGACAAATATTTGTCGACTGTATTTTATATGCAGGTCTGTGTGAGCTGACACAGACAGGGCATGGGAACAACCACAAACCACAGGTAAAATGCAAAGAGTAGATTTATTTGCATTACCTTGCAAACCGAGGGAACTCCTCCACAGTGGCACTCGGGCAGGCTCACACGCATGGTGGGGCAGGACCGGCAGAGCTTGGTCCTTGCTGGAGAGAAATCTATTTGCGTTCCCTCCCAGGTGGAGGGATCTCCGCAGCAGCACTTAGCAGGGTACATGCGTGTGGCAGGGCAGACACCGGCGGAGCATAGTCCTTGCTAGAGAGCGGAATGAGAGCGGAAAGAACGAATGCTTGAGTCTGCCACTTTCACCTGCATTTCAAGGATTTCTTGCAGGCGTAGTTTCCCACTGTGAGATCTCTCCCTAATTCATTTCTTAAACCTCTAATGTAATTATCTTTCAGCCAAGTTTAGTTATATCAGTTTTTCTGAAGGTTTATAAAATCAGACATACAGTTTTATGTTTTTAATTGTGCTTTTCTATTGAATAAGAATTGTGCAATATAAATATTCTTGATGTATTTTTACTAACAATGGCAGCTTAAATTACCTGCAGCACATCCCCATTCAGCTTTTGCTGAAATCACCTTGGAACATAATATAGTTGTCACAATTTTTTAAGAATCACTCATCTGAGTAGTGGGTAAGTGTGGAAATAGATAGCTTTAGCCCTAAGTACCTGTTTATTTCTGTGCTGGTTTTGGCTGGGATAGAGATAATTTTCTTCATAGCAGCTAGTTCAGGGCTATGTTTTGGATTGGTGCTGGAAACAGTGTTGATAACACAGGGATGTTTTAGCTATTGCTGAGCAGTGCTCACACACAGTCAAGGTCTTTTCTGCTCCTCACCCCATCCCACCAGCGAGTGAGCTGGGGGTGCACAAGGAGCTGGGAGAGGACACAGCTGGGACAGCTGACCCCAGCTGACCAAAGGGATACTCCATACCATATGACATCATACTCAGCATATAAATCTTGGGGAAGAAGAAGGAAGGGAGGAACATTCAGAGTGATGGCACTGCACATGATGGAGCCCTGCTTTACCGGAGATGGCTGAAAATCTCCCTGCCCAATCGGAAGTAGTGAATGAATTCCTCGTTTTACTTTGATTGTGTGCGTGGCTTTTGCTTTACCTGTTCAACTGTCTTTATCTCATCCCATGAGTTTTCTCACTTTTACATGTTTGAGTTTCCCCCCATCCCACTGCGGGGGGGAGCAAGCGGCTGCGTGGTGCTCATTGCAAGCTAGGGTTCAACCATGACAATTTCACAGTTGCATTTATTTTTCTTCAGAAGTTTACAATGGAAAGATGCTGAACAAGTACATTATCTTTACAGTGGAAGTTAATATTTGGTTTGTAGTCATGTATGCTGACTGCAACTCCTGAAATCTATAGAGACTTCTTGGTTGAGAAAATTATAAATAACAAACATTTGTGGAGATTCACCATCAAAACACATAAGTTGCTGTCCTCTTGAGTATGGCTTACTCTTTTTGAAACTAAACTGAAAAGATAAAGCCATCCAAACAATTGGGTTAAAGTTGGTTTGGTTTTATTTCATTTCAAATGAAGACCAAGTCATGCAATTTTTTATTTCAAATTTGAATTTATCTCAAGGACATCTTATGCTTCCCTACGTCTACTTTTCTATTATGGCACAGTAGACTACTATGGTTCATTAGCAGTCAGTCACTTAATCCAAAATGATAGATCCTCATCCAGCAGTTTCATGCACAGCTCCCTGTGTAAAACCTCAGTGGGAGGGTGTGGGTAAAAAGCACTAATATAAACCCTTCCTCATTCTTGGCTATACCGGACTAGCTCAGAGAATGTTACCGGTAAACAGGATTCCTAAAGAGCAGAAAGAGTTTTTTAGAGAGCAGACAGCTACTCAAGAAGTAGAACTGTGGCATTGAACCTATGCTTTGGTTACTGATGGCAAAATTATTTTTGTAACCTTTCCTTAACTATTAAGTAATGTGTAATGTTTTCTGCTTTCAATGAATTCTTCTTTCCCCCCGCAATCTGTTAAGAAGGA
Source organism: Pterocles gutturalis (assembly GCF_000699245.1). NCBI lineage: Eukaryota > Metazoa > Chordata > Aves > Pterocliformes > Pteroclidae > Pterocles > Pterocles gutturalis. The sequence continues at coordinate 12,957 of NW_010125784.1, read as the reverse complement.
ACCTTAGTGGCTGGCAGGTGAACTTCCTTTTATTTGGAAGAAGTGTGACTCTAAACTTTAAAAAATAATCATTATGGGATCTCTGATTATTAAAGTTAAAATTAAGCAAGAACAGTTAGAAATACTTGGAGGAAAAGGATGAGAGCTCCTCCTGTCACAAAACGTATATAATGAATGTGCTGTGTGTTATTTAGTGGAAAATCAACTTTATGACACTTAATCTTCAGACATCTGTTTTTTTTGATGATGTTCAGAGATGCGGCAGATTAAAAGGGAAGAGGAGGATTAGGAAAGGCAAAGAATGATAGCTGTTTTGATATTTAATTCCATTGTCTTATTAATTTTCTCTGAAATAGCATGTAAATACTATGTAGAAGAAAACTGGACTCTGGTAAGAACACTGTATTTGGTGACAAAAACATTATCGCCCTTTCTGGGTGACCTAGAAAACATCTGAAACACTTGATCCACTGCACTCAAGGACCTCTCCTCTGTGGACAACGTTGATGTGCTTCTGAGTTGTTGTACCAAATATCTGTGG
>NW_010125784.1:0-12385 GCF_000699245.1 Pterocles gutturalis | reverse complement strand
AAAGAGTAAATAAACATGTTGCTTTAAGATAGTGTGGGGTTAATAATTCATCAGCATCAAGAGAGCACATTTATTTTCTTAGCTGGCCTGAAACCTGCACTGGAAACCTACAGCGTATTAGCTGCAGACAGATGTGGTTTAAACAGCTTTTTGCAAACTTTTCAGTCCTACTCAGAGACAGTACAAAGTTCAGTTATACTAGCAATATAGTATATAAATCTTAAATTATTTTTCAGTTCCAAGAAAAAAAAAAAAAGCAAAGGAAATTTAAATCTGTAGACAAGTTCCTTACCAACCTTGGTTAGGATTTTTTTCTCCTGCTGTTACAGTGAGATAGGAAACGCTGGAAATAACATGTACTGAAGTATAGGTAGACCTCACTTATAGTGCTTACCATATTTCTTCTTGTTTTCAGTTTATCTCCCCAAAAGGGAGAGGGCAGTGGGGGTGAAGACAGGGGAGAAGAACAATTCCTATAATTTTGTAGTTTAGATTCACTTTCATTTTGTTTCAAATGTGTCTGTCTTTAAAAAAGCACAGTGGGACATAACAGAGTTCCACCATTTTATTTAATGGGTGTTAAGGACCACTTGGTTTTCATCTTGCTGCCCATTTGTCTTGTGGACAAATTCCTTAGGATAGCTTCTACATTAATTAATACATGTCGATCGATAATGATAAGATACTTAAAAGACATATTGGGCACAACCTGAAACACGAGACATTCCATCTAAACATAAGCAAACACTTTTTTTTTTTTTTTTTTTTTTGATACCAGAGTGGTCAAACATTGGAACAGGTTGCCAGGATAGGCAACTTTTGGAGATATTCAAAACCTGGCTGGCTATGGCCCTGGGTAACCCTGTTTAATCAAGGGGGTTGAACTGGACGATCTCCCAAGGTCCCTTCTAACTTCAATATTCCATGATTTTGGGTTTCAAGATAAGAATGAACAAAGTTTCCAACTGGTTAAAGAGAAAGAAAGGAAACAGTTATACTTACAACTGAAATGTGATGTTAATGAAAGGTAAAAGTATGTCACCATTACTGCTGCTCCGTTCTTTGAAAGTATCATACAATTAAAACACAAGGGAACTCAGTCAGTCTGAAAATCAGACTTTCTATCTCGCTTTAGCATTTAAACCTCTGGACATTTTTCAGTTTATTAGAACATGTTTGTTAATATCTGACCTTAGTGTTCCAATCAAAGTAATGCTGTTATAATACTTACCCATAAGTATTCCTATTTACTTGCCACTCATTACTCTTTCGTTGGATAAATAGATTTACGTACTTTACTACTCTACGTATAACATGTTGGAGCTGTAAATAATGTCCACTATATGGAAACAGGAAATAGCTTTCCTGGAAGTTGTCCATGTTTGATTTGGTCTCTTGTTAGAGCTAACATTAATTCTTTAAGTACAGACTGACTGTAGATTTGTCCAAGTAATGTACTGAGGGTTAGTTTGATATTATCATAATATGAATGGCTATGTCAGTGATATACCAGAAGTCTAAGAAAAGGTAAGTGCAGTTGCTTTGTACCAACTTAGTAACTTGATAAACGTGCTGGGAAATAACTTCTATCAACTTCTTCAACACTACATCCTCTGCTGCTGAAGGACTCCAATATTTGCTGTGATTTTGTTCTTTAGTAAGTGAATTAATTAAGCCATTGCCTTAAGAAGAAGGACTTGGGGATACTCGTGGATGAAAAACCTGACATGACCCAGCAATGTGCACTTACAGCCTGGAAAGCCAGCTGTGTCCTGGGCTGCATCAAAAGAAGCACGACTAGCAGGTCAAGGGAGGTGATTCTCCCCCTTTTGCTCCACTCTCATGAGAACCCCCTGCAGTCCTTCATCCAGCTCTGGGGCCCCCAACATTAGAAGGACATCGACCTGTTAGAGCGGGTCCAGAGGAGGCCACTAAGATGATCAGAGGGCTGGAGCACCTCTCCTATGATGAAAGGTTGAGAGAACTGGGCTTGTTCAGTTTGGAGAAGAGAAGGCTCCGGGGAGACCTCATTGCGGCCTTCCAGTACTTGAAGGGAGCCTATAAACAGGAGGGGGAGCGATGGTTTACAGGGGTTGATAGTGATAGGGTGAAGGGGAATGGTTTTAAACTAAGAGAGGGGAGATATAGGTTGGATGTTAGTGGGAAATTTTTAACTCAGAGGGTGGTGAGGCAGTGGCCCAGGTGGGTTCAAGGCGAGGCTGGACGGGGCCCTGGGCAGTCTGCTCTAGTGGTTGGCAACCCTGCCCACTAGATGATCTTTAAGGTCCTTATCAACACACGCCTTTCTATGACTCCATGATTCTATGATTGCAAATGAGAGCTAGCAGAGTAAGGAAGAATAACTTCCACGACAGTTTGTTTTCATTCTGTTTTTTCATACTTAGTATTGGCCAAGAATGTATCTTTAATTTTGTTTTACTTCCAGACTATGGTGGTTGTTGAAGTAGACAAGAAAGGGGACTGAGTGAAAGAGAAAAAAGAGATTATAAAAAAAAATAATACTTGCCAGTTGTACAGGAAGCATTGATAATTAGATTAACAACTCAAATGAACAATCAGTCAACAAACAGCCCTCTCTGAATAGAAGTGCATGAACTTCAACAGTAGAATTAATTCAAGAAAGGACAAGTAAAATGAGAATGAAACAAGCATCTAACTTAGGTACTTGTTACTTCATTTAAGTGCCTGTATACACAAGGTATTGTGGCTTCCAAAGCCTTTATATGAGACATCCAAATAATTGCAGCTCTTTGGAAAACTTAATCAGCTCATGAAGAATTCCTTGAAATGTATTGGCCAGAACTTCCTCAGTCTGAGGTGCATTTAAGTATAATTATGCTTTTTAAATTGTTTCCCCATTTTCTCATGCTCAGATGTGCTACAAAGGTCTACATTTTCTATCTAAGTTGCATTTAAGAAACAGTTTTCACTAGATGTCGTTTCCATAATACAGTGATGAAGAGGAATAGTCACTAAGTCAGTTCAATATCTTTGGTATAATTTCCTTTGAGAAGAAAGTCCTCAGATAAAAATGTGCAGTGATCATGAGACTCATGGAATACCAAAAAATACATTAATAAAAGTTACAGCAGAGATGTTAAACCTTCTTCTAAACAGAAATAGTTTACTGAATACCCAAATGTAGCTTAGCAGCATATAACCATAAAATAATAGATATGAATTTTGAAAAAAAACCAAAACCTGTAATAAGGTTAAACTAGAAGGACTGTGAGATTGTAAGGCAAATCAGATTAATTTTCTTGGGATGATCACTGTGTCTGCTAATTATGAGATTAACGTCACAGGCAATTTTGTAATCATTTGTACTATGGACATGTACTTTTGAACTTATTTGCAAACTTTGTTTATTGTTGTATATTGGGTGGAATCCACCAAAAATGAGAACCAGACATTGTTAGATCAAGTTTTGAACTCTGTTAAAAAAGGAATTACTCAAGACCAAAAGCATGGATCCTAATATTTTCCAAACTTGAGATGGCACTTTTACTCTGAAGTTGAACTTCAATCTAGTAAACAGTTAATGGTTGCTTAACAGCTTGCTTATCAGTGGACAAATTAAAGTTACAAGATCATTCATATTTGTCAGCTCAGATGTGTCTATATGGTTTGTATAGTTGGGGACCATGTAGCTGACGTTGACTTCAGAAATAAAACAGAAAATAGCATAGGTTTTGACAGATGCATGAAGATCCCAATGTAGATGTTGAGTTTATAGCTTAGGCCCTTATCCACTTGGAGGATACATTTTATTGTGTATTCTATTTCTAAATTTTTAGATAAATTAATATTTCTCTTGGCTATATTAAAGATTATGGAAGATGAGAGAGAGATTGGAATATTGACTTATTTTTAGATGTCATTTTCATTGTAGCTTTAAAGAACTCCAAATCACAAGGCATCCAGTAATTCTATTAAAAACTTTATGATGTCTCCCTATTCGATTGCTTCAAATATAAATTTTCCTTTGAGAAAACTGTAGCTGCTTTTAAATAAGAACATGTCAACCTGTGGTGCAATATGTCACTTCTTTTAGACCTGTTTGGATTACTTTACTTTAGACAGATCAACCTGAGGTTTTTTAAAAGGAAATTTAAAAATACGAGCATGTGGATCTAATAACACGAGACAGAAAATTTAGACCCAGATTTGACTTTTTTTTAATTGTTCTGGTGTTCTGTCTCAGGATTATAGACAGAAATATTAATGTTAGAAGTATTCAAGGAATTACTGCCTGATAGTGAATGAAGAAAATCTCTAGCTGGATGTAGGTGTCCATGCAAGACGGAATAAATGGTCAAATGACTTCTTACCCCTTATTGCTAATTCTTTCCTCTCCCTCCCAGTGCAAGAGATGAATCAATCCTTTACTCACCCATTAGGTATGAAGTTTAAGTATTTGTGGCTGGAAACAACTAAAATTGAACCACAGCCCTTTAGGGTGTCACTCGCCTCTCCTTACTGAGCCCTTCTCTCTGACAGAGGTTTTTTTCTTGAGTGTGATCACAAAAAGACTCAGAGCACTACCACTCCAGTGATTTTTTAAACTATTGTGCAGAAAAATGATTTTTCTTTAAAAAATTTAAAGGAAAAAAAGTGGGCCAACTTAAAGGGATATGAGTGGTGCGTGTTGAGTAGATGGCTTATATTCATCTTAAATTCATGGACTGAATTTATCAGTTGTTAGCTCCCACAGAGCACTAAAGTCCAAATATTTTTCTTGTAGATCAATATATGGTGGTGCTGCTCATCATTGGCATCTGTCTATTGTTGCTAGAGAGCACATATTTGTGATTTTAGTAAATCTGGTATTTTTATGACTTGTAGAATCCTTATTTTACAGTCATCTCCAGCTTTCATCTCCCGTGTTCCCGAAATGAATGCCATCTTATAAAACACAGTATATAACCACATGAAAATATACCTGCAAAAGCTAAAATTACCTTTATAAAAAATAGAAATTAATTCTTTTCTATTGCAATTGACTTAACTGTTAGAGGCTGAACAGTACATTTTTAAAGTTATGAAACATTTGGAATTGCTTTATCTCTCCATCTTCCATTTAAGATGCTCTTTTTCTGTATCCAAAACAGTGAACAAAGTAAAGCAAACAGTATACTAAATGGCTTGAGAAGAGACTGAATATCATCTAGTATGCAGTACTGAAGAATTATATCCAGAATTTGGCATATGGCTTACCTCTAATTCCCGTATGCATTATTTTGTTAACATATATATACTACTGTCAGCATAATTCATTATGAACTAGAAAAGTGAAGGAAACTCATCCAACACTAAATGGGAAGAGTAGCAAGTCAGAAGGGAATCTGGATTGCTGACAAACCGGGGCAAGTAATGACTGTGGCATGGTCGCTAATGCAGGTTGAAATGAGGTGCTTGTCCTCTCTTTAAGGGAGAGGAGGAATTGATGATAAGATCTGGAGCCAGCACAGTCTGTGCATCTGTTAAGTGGTTCAAATGCAACAGAAACTGATTATAGAACTTCTCTATATATATTCTTAAAAGGAGAAAAGACCCTGAGGCAATTCAGTGAATCCTCAAAGTAAGCTTGGCAACACATGACACTGTGCCTCAAATTTAAGCTAGAGAGTCTACTTTTAGTGGATAATGGGTCTGTTGGATTTCTAGGCCTGTTCAGCCTTTCATTATCCTCTCTGAAATCCTTTAGAAAAGCACCCAAGTGCTAGAACATGAAGAGTTTCTGTGTAATAGTCATACCCACATATTTTTTAGTGATCTCCTTGCTCACCTATATCTAGGGTCTGCTGTTAACCTCAGATTTCTTCTTTTTGCTACCCAAAATTAAACCAGAGCCTGTCACAGTAACAACAGGAAGAGGAAAGAGAACACCAAGTCTGAGGATAATTCAGTGACGTGAGTTGAACCATACCCACAGCCACGGTGAAGTATGGAGATTTGGGGTTTCTATTCCCAAAGCAAACCAGAAGAAATTCAGGTGGAGCCAGATGTCACGCCTGGTGGGCTATTTGCTCTAGGTGGGGTTAGAACTCACAGATTATTGTGCTTGGGCTCATTTTGCTGCATCAAAACCTATATAAACTATATGCATCAAACAGTACTGATCTCTAGTTAGCTGTGAATTTCAGCTGTGCTTGAACCAATTCTGGCAGAATTTGATAGCATTGCTGTTTCTGAGAGAGATCTGTTATTAATTTTGAATTTTGCTTTCTTTACATAAGAAGATTTCATCAGAACTGTTTCTATTCATTCTGCACTCAGACAAAGAAGATTCTGTAGATCATGAAAGTGGACAACAGCATTTTTAGAAGTGACTAAAGAAAGCAGCCAGTTCTCACTGTATTCTCTTGTGTTTTACCAATATCTTTACTCAAATGGAAAGGAGGTACATTTTTCTCTACATTCAGAAAGTTCAAATGATGTCTATATTTGGTTTGAAATGTGAGCTTGAGCTTAAGCGTTTAATGGAAACAGGCTGCCATTTTTAACATTTACATACAGTATAACACTTTATTCCCTTTTTTTCCTCTTGAAAAAAAGAGTATTTAATTTTGATACATATTTTTGGATGGGTCTGACTTTTACAAACAAAGCCATAAATGAATGTGCAGAATTGTCATTATATCACTGTTTTCCTAATCACAAAACAGTATTTCAGCTACTTCTGATTGCTGTTGTTATAAATTATACAGAACATGAAAACACTAATTAATTGTGAAGAAATAGAAATTAAAACTGCTTATTTTAAACTTCAATTTTTTTGTAATCTGATATCTTCTGTAGGAACTTTAGAGTTCGGTTTTCCAAAAAAGAAAATGGAAGAATAATTGAAACATTAGGGCTTTCCAAGAATTTGTCAGTCATATTAAGTTATGTTGTAAATTAAGGTCCACCCATGACTGCCTGGAATCAGCCAATGCTCTTAGTAACTGTAGCTAATTTAGGCACCTAGTGTCCTATTTCCTGTGATTTACAAAAAGGTCAGACTAGTCTGTTTGCATTGCATACTTAATGTCTTGAGATTTCTCTAGTACTTTGTTTTGTTTCTGGTACTGGACTATCATCAACAACTTGGAGGATGACAGCATTAAGGACATCAAATATGTATTCCTTCCTTTCTGTGTTTTGCTGATACTTCACCTTTATCTACCCATTCTATGCTGCAGAGTTTGTCTCTGCAGCTCAAAATTTTACATCTTTAAACCAACATTTCACTTTAAAAAGATAATAACAACAACTGTTACACATTCAGTGGAAGGTTTTGAAAGGCCTCTGGTTGTTGTATTTCATTTGCAGAAGAGCAGAATTTCAGAGACATAGGTACAGACAACCCACAGAGAAGTTGGGGTTAGGTAAAGCATGATTTCCAGCCAAAATATTGAAAAATTATTAGACACCAAACATAAGGAGATTTTTAAAGTGTTTTTGAAGACTTACGGTCACTTACTTTTAACTATCCCTACTCCTTGTATTGTATGACTGTAGTGAAATGCTTATCATCCTTGCACCCAGATCATGGGCTCAATCTCTTTCTGCTCTTCCATATGGCCAGAAAACGGAAGACAACACCTTTCCCTAGATGGAGCAAAATCCGCATGTTGGTTGTGCAAGGCAGGAGCTGCTTCTTTTCTGTAGATAGAACTGGTTTGCTTAGGACTTCTGAAGATTTTGCTGCTTCTATTACAGCCACTAGTCAAATGGAAATGGACAAAATGGACAAATGGGCAATTGACTGAAGGCAGAGCTTTTCTTTTTCAAACAGAGCTGGAACTGCATAGTAATTTGGGAGATAGGTTCTAGCATTAGCCAATGCCATGTCATTCACTTGCCAATAAATTAGCAGGATGAGCAAAGAAATGAAAGCAGAGAAACATCTTCTCTGATTTGTAAGCATTCTTAACATTTTACATAATAGCTCTACAACCTGTAGGGTAGTTTATTTCTCCTTTTACCTTAACTATTCTTCAGTTTATATTTGCCTGTCACTCTGGAAGGATTTAGAACAAGATCCTTTGTCTTCCCAGGGCTTGAGGTGAGGCTGGCCTTACAATGACATCTGCCAGCTCAGCCATCACCCATAGGCGCATCCATAAGGGCCTATGGACCTATGCACATCCAGTTTGCTAAAGTATTCCCTGACTTGATCTTCTTCCTTCAAGGGTACATCTTCCTTGCTCCAGACTTTCCCCCCAACTCTGGGACCTGGGATTCCTGAAGGCCATTCTCACTAGTAGAGACTGAGGCAAAGAAGGTATTCAGTACCTCAGCCTTTTCCATGTCCTGTGTAACCAGGTCCCCTGTCTTGTTGAGTAATGGGCCCACATTTACCCTAGCTGGCCTTTTGTCACCTATATACTTACGAAAACCCCTCGAGTTGTCTTTCTCATCCCTGGCCAAATTCAATTCCCTTTGGGCTTTGGCTTTGCTAACTTTGATCCTGGATAATCAGACAATATCTCTGAGTTTCTCCCAGGTTACCCATCCTTGCTTCCATGCTCTGTGTTTTTCATTTTTGTGTTTGAGTTTGACCAGGAACTTCTTGATCACCCATGCAGACCTCCTGGCATTTTTTCTCACTTCCCACTTGGTGGGATGGACTGAACATGAGCTGGGTGATCCTTGAATGTCAATTAGCTTTTTTGGACTCCACTTCCCTCCAGGACCCTATCCCACAGGACTCCTCTAAACAGATCTTTCAAGATGTTAAAGTCTTCCCTCCTGAAGCGCAGAGTTGTGACCTTGCTTTTTACCCTCCTCCTTTTCCTCAGGATCCTGAACTCCACCATCTCATGGGCACTGCAGTCAAAGTTGCTTTGACCTTCACATACCCAACAAGGCCCTCATTTTTTTTTGAGTGTAAGGTCCCACAGAGGATGTCTCCTTGTTGTCTTCTCTGTCACTTGGATGAGGAATCTGTCTTCGATGAACTCCAGGAACCTTCTGGAATATTTATGCCCTACTGTGTTGTCCCTCCTGTAGATATGGGGTGTTTGAAGTCCCTCATGAGGACCAGGGCCTGCAAACATCAGGCTTCACATATTTGTCTGTAGCGGGCCTCTCTTCTTCCTGGTCAGCCAACCTGTAGCAGACACCCACTATAATGTCCCCTTTACCTACCCTCTCTCTGATCCTGACCCATAAGCTCTCAGGTGGCTCCTCACCCATCCCCAAGTGGAGCTCCATGCACTCCAGCTGCATTCTCACATAGAGGGCATCTCCCCTTCCTTCTCTTCCCATTCTGTCCCTCCTAAAGAGCCTGTGTCCCTCCGTTGCAACACTCCGGTCATGGGAACCATTCCACCACGTCTCCATGACCCCAACAAGATTGTAGCCCCACAATTGCACAGGTTGATAAAATAGATATAGAAGTGCACCCGGATTTTTTTTTTTTTTCTGTGCATCAGTTGTGCCTCCAGTCAGACATATTAAATAATGCCATTAATTTATTATTTAATTCTGTTATATTTTAGCACAAAACATCTCAGTACAGTTATTGAGACATGTAACACGTTTTCATTTCATCTCATTCAGTCTGTCTCCTTTTTGTATTTTTTTTTCTATTATGATTCATTCCTGTAGCAGTGACATTTTATGGATCTTCATCCACTTATCAACATTTAAATGTACCACTGGAACAGGCCAAGTAGACCCCAATTACAACAAATTCATTTTTATCCATTGATGATGTGCTACACTTGTCATATAATAGCATATTTGACGCGGATTCTGCTTATCACACTTGAATTGCGGGAAAAATCTATTGAAATACCCTTAAATTTGTATGCTTGCTATTGATCTCAGATATCATGGCTTCACAATAAACATCTGAAAAGAATCCATTAATCTCTCCTGGGGAAAAAAAACATCGGCTTTCCAAGGCAACTAAGCAGTGACAGATTTGGGTTGTTTGGCTCATCTTCTGTGTTTACCATACAGTTTAAGATATTGAACTATGTGATTAATGAATTGCTAAAATATAATCTCCTAGGATTACCTTTCATTGTCAGTGCAGCAGAAAACATGATCATTCCTCTTAAGGCGTTACTAAGAGAATTATCTATATTTTAAAGAAAGTTAAATTCATCACTTCCTGAAAAGAATTTTTTTTTCCAATTGCCTTTTATCTTTCTGCTGTTTTCTATTAGAAGGTAAAACAACGTTATCTCTCTCTGTTTGGTACCAAAATCCAGGAAAATATTGCTGCTCCCTGGATGTCATTGGGATTAAATATTCTTTCTCTTCTCTTCTCTTCTCTTCTCTTCTCTTCTCTTCTCTTCTTGTTTTCATTAAAGCTATTACTTACTTGTAAAAACATAAGTACAAGCTGGATGTTACTTGAATTAATTAACCTCTACCTCTTTTCTTTCCTGTCTTAAAAAAAAAAATCTGAATTAACATTTTAAAAAAAGTTTACCAAGATGAATCCACTGGACATTTTCAGAGAGAGAAAGCTGATTAATAACTTCTTCACAATGCAGAAACCAAAATAATATAACAAATTTTCCCTCCTAGCTTTAATGTAAAATCTTGCCAGCCAGAGGTTTTGGGTTTTTAACAGATGGAATAAAAGGGTTTTGTCCTTTTTTCTCTTCTGGCACAAGCCAAAACATCAATGTTATGTATTTATTAGATTGTATAGTTAAAAGCACCAACTTTGAGAGATTTTTCCAAATTATTTGGCTCAACAAAGAGGTTTACAAGGAATATTTCAAGATGTAGAATTCCATAACAGGAAGTCCCCATCAGCTTCAGTAGATTCTGGATGCATGGCAAACTGACATTGTACATTTGTATGCATGATGTATGCCTGTGTGCAGTACGCAGTACATATATATACACAATGTGTACACTGAGAATTTGCAGAAAGACTGAAAATACATGTCAGCTGTCTTATTCACTGTAATGCAATGTTAACCTTGAGGCTCAAAAATGTCGGGAGACATTGTTATGGTCATTAATATAATTTTTCATCTTTTTGCCATAGTGCCACAGCATGAGTTAAATTCTCATCACTACCCAAAAGACAGTTAATGCTAGTAAATTGTGTCCTACCTATCCACAGAGTGTAGTTATTTAATATAAGAGCCAGTGATCCCTCTGGAGCCAGTGCAGGAGTCTTCCTTAAATTATGTATGCCAGGACTTTGCCGTGGCTAGTTTCCAATAGCTTGAGTAGCAGACCTCTGTTACTTTCCTTGGGAAATGATTAGGCAGTTAAAACCTGTCTATTAGGAAACTTTCTCTGATAACTTCAGTCTGGCTTTTTTTTTTTAACTTCTCAGCACGAGCCCATTTGTCCTATTATGCCTCAGTCCATAAAACACTTAACAATTATCAGTCAGAAGATGAGAAAATAGGAGAGTGTGACACAAGAGTGAATTTGCTAAAGAGAGAAAGAGAGGTGCAAAACCATGAAGGCTGTAGTTCAGGAGATCTTTCCAGCCTTTTTTTAAAGTTTCCCTAAAGGGAATGAACCTAGGCAGAAGCTTATGTGCTCTTCTGAATGTAGGTGGCCTTTGAACAGTGAGGATGAACAAAGATTTGTTGTTGGTTGGGGAAAGGAAATATATATTCTTTGGAAAATAAACTTCCATGTGATGAACAAAGTTGTTTGGTCTGATATATAAAAATACACAGACACATATTTTTGCTTATGTTTTCAGTGTGGGTCTATACATCTTTTTTGCTTTTGAAAATACTAGGGTTGCAAGAGAACAAGATTGCTTAGAGCTGCCCTACACAAGATACACATCAATTGGTGTCAATTAATTATGTTGTTTCAGACCATGTAGTCCAAACTCTGTTGTATTTTGCAGCATTTCTAAGTGTGATATGCTTTAAAAAAAATATTGGCATTCTTAGCAGTTCTCCAATCACATTCCAGGCTCAGTTTTGCACTTTTCTGCCTGCAATGGTTTATAGAAATATCTATTAGAAAGGAAAATATATAGCTAATGTGAAATATACAGCAAGCAATTATTTCTTTTATACCTTGTTTTCAAAAACCGAGCTGTCTCTATCAATCTTACAGTGCTAATATAGTGTGTATTCTAACCTGGAAAACTGTGTGGTACTTACTTGTACTGCATGTACAATAAATCACGTACCACTTTCCTGACGAGAGCCTATATTACCAAAGTTCTTCCACAAACCTAAAGAGAAGAGGGTGACTTCTGTATTTCAAATGGAGTTCAACCCATCTCTGGATGTTAAATCATTCTTGTCAGGAACAGCTTTTATCACTCATACTCGTAAAAATAACTTGGAAAATATAAAATATCTTAAAGCACAGTGTCTGCCACTGGAAGGGAACCTGGTTGATCAAAATATATATTATATTATATTAT
>NW_010125783.1:27706-42480 GCF_000699245.1 Pterocles gutturalis | reverse complement strand
AATCACCAGAGATAAAGAGCAGGCAGTGCAAGTAAATTATTCTAACTTGCAATGTAAGTTGAGACTGCGGTGTGATACTGTGATACAAGATTTGACTATCATTTACTGAAATGTGCAAATGATACCAAAAAAACCTTAAAGAAAAAAACAAACCAGAAATAATGGTTCACCAGAAATATCTTGAAGTTATGTCTTTTTCAAAAATCTTGAAATCTTATTTTAGTGTAAAGGTAATATAATCCACTGAGTTTAAAACATTTGTTTGCTCCTGACTCACACTCATGCTGGCTGTGCTCCATTGGGATGCTCCCTGCCTCCATATTTGAGAAAGACCAACTGGCACAAAGGGAAGCGAATTAGTTAAAACCCCACTGGAAAAAAAACAAAACTCACAGGTTGGGCTTTCTGAGAAACGTCCATGGCTTTTCAAGACAACTAAGCAAACAGCCTTATTTCTGTTACGACACCTGCAACAGCAGAAATGTCATCAAATCCATAAACAGTTACTGATCTGCCAGAACAAATATCATAAAATGAAATTATGGCCCATCGTCCAGTTAAAAGGATTTCTGAGGGTAATTTACAACGGCAATCTATACACGCTTACCCAGGGCAGTATGTGATAAGCAGTGCTCTGTCACAGCTGATGTGGCATCTTAAAGCCCTCACTGTGCCTAGGGTTTCATGGGGAGGGGAGCACGTCCATGGGCTGATCAACCTGCACTCCTGTTAATAAATACTAACATCTATTCCAAACTCCAACTTCAAAGCGCTGCTTACATCTCCTCAGAAAGAAAAGCTGAGTGACTTCCCTTCAACTGTACTAATCTGCGGCGAATTCTGCTATCAGTAAGTCAACGTGTAATTACAATCATTCATCTATAAAAGCTGGGGGGATGGAAATAGTAAAAGGGACATGTTATTTCTTAGGCGTTAAGGAGAGAATCAGCGTTTTTCCAAGAATCCAGAAACCAGAGAACAAGAGTGACTGAAAACTTCTGTCCATCCTTTCTTCTGATACGTACCTGGATTCACACATACATATACATGCACATGGTACACCACAGCTTTAAATGATAACAGGGAATTACCACATCAGGATGACCTTCACTTCTGAACACAACAGTGCTCACACCGCCAGAGGCATCTCAAGTGATGCAGTCTGGACTCGGTTCCATTTCTTGGTCTATTCACCCAGGCAAGATCAGCTACTGGATAAACATCAGAGAGGTGCTTAATGCAGGAACTCGGCTACCTCAACACTTCAATGGAAAATCAATTGCCAGAAAATGCTGGCAGTCTAGGAAGCAAAATTGCCTTCTTGCCCTGGATTTAGAAGAACCATACCGTTGGCAAACAGCAGACCCCTGCCGAAGGCTGATACTTCTTACATAGCCAGCCTAGAAGCCTATAAAGAAAACCACAAGGAGGTAGTAATTAGCTTGACAGTGTCAAAAAAACCCAAAGGCTACAACCCAGAGATTTCCAGAGGAAGTGATTACCCAAACATTCACAAGACATGTAGTCCACCTTCACAGCAAAAGCTGCAAAATAAATGCGATGAGGTTGAAGTGAAGGAAATAAAAATAAATTAAAATAGTTCAGAAAAGAAGTGCTACAAAAAATGTGAGATACAAGTTGGCAAAGTATTAATATTTTTAAGGCGAAAAAGATAATACTGCAAACTTATCAACAGAGAATATAATAATCATATTTCAAAAAGTCTCTTCTCTCAGCATGAAAAAAAATTTACATGGCCCATCAAGCAAACACTGAGTCATACAGATTTCTCTAGACTGAAGAAGTAGGTGTCTGTTCGAGGATAATCCGTGCAAAACCTGAAATTCAAGTGCATTGATTTGATCCCCTGCAAATTTAGACAAAAAGAAGGGAAAAGACAAAACAGGAAACTGAAAACCAGCTTTATCTTGAATGGAAGAAGTAATTCCAACTAAACACCATGCCAAAAACAAATAAATACTATTATCAATATAGAAGGTTTTGTTGTCTAATAATGACAACAAATGCAAACTCTATAAAAGCAGAGCAGATTATTTTAACAGTTCATCACATGTAAAATTCCCTAGCATCAAGGGCAAAGGAAGGAGAATACGTGCACCAATTACATTTCTCCCATCAGCCAGGAGCTTGTGATTTCTCTTTTCACCCAAATCAGAACTTTTCTAGGAGAGAACGTGGAGGCGTCATTAAAACAGAGGTCAGTGGTACTGGCAGAAACACAGGCAGAAGAAAAAGAAAATCTCAGAAGCAGATGAAGCAATGATTGTAAATGGG
This sequence comes from Pterocles gutturalis, assembly GCF_000699245.1. Lineage (NCBI taxonomy): Eukaryota > Metazoa > Chordata > Aves > Pterocliformes > Pteroclidae > Pterocles > Pterocles gutturalis. The sequence goes on along the minus strand of NW_010125783.1, from coordinate 40,185 downwards.
TGGCATTCTCGCCACTGTCTCATCTGAAAGAACTGTTTGCTTACAATTCAGTAATACCATAAAAGGATTCCTGGGAGAAGTGGTATGGGAATCCATGCACATCACTTCCTTGACATCTTTAATATCCCATATACCCTGTGTACAAACTTAAGAAGGTGTGTTAGCTGTTGATCTGGGAAAAACAGTGCAGTCTTTAAATTAGGGTTCTTTTTTTCCCTGTCCAGCATAGCCAGTAATAACAATAATTTTTTTAAAATTGGGATTTATATAGACTCTACAAAGTGCTTAGCTCTGTGAAGAACAAAGTTAACTCACCAAGCCATACTGACTACACAAAATAAGAAGCAGCTTAAGAGAATGTGAACTTGAGATTTTCAGTAACGCTTGCTGAAGCTGCCATAGGACAGCCTTTTCAGCACTGTAGTTGGGTTTTAAATACACAAAGCTACATAATTCTAAACAAAGACAAAACCCTAGGTATCAAATAGCATCCTATCTCAACTCCACAACTTTCTTTCCTAACGCAGAGTCTATAAAGGACCAAGTAAAACATCCCAGAAAATGAATTGAGAAATCTGGTTCTTATCTAAGAGTTGAGACATCCAAGAGATCAAAAGGAAATGTTTTGGTGTAAAACATGATTTGCAGACCATATCACCAAGGTATATTTAAGTAATTACTTCTTCTGCACAGTTTGAATACACAGAACAAGAACCTCTCATCGAAAAACTGTTCCACAGCAACTACATACACAAACTCCTTCACAAACCATGAGCTGGAAGGTCAGTGGAGGGAAAGGGAACAACTTCAAAATAGAAGTGGAAGAGGTGGCGAGATTCTTTGCCTCCCTCCAAAAGAAACAAAAGCAGATAGAGTGAAGGGATGGGGGTGGGAGGGAATATTAAAACAAGGTACATAGTGCTGAGAAAAGGTTAAAAAAACCCTGCTGATTAAAGCCAGGCCCTTTGCAAAGGGCAGTGCAGCTCTTTTCTTCTACCACAACCATTTGAAGCAGTTATGCTATGAGGAGAATGTTTTCTGCATCCCATTCCTGTTCTCACAAGCTCTGGGCAATTCAGCAAACACTCACCTGCTCCAGGTAAACATAAAATAAAACTGATAAAGGATTCGTTTGCTTTTTGCTCTGACCAGCAGTATCTATTGCCAGTGAAGTACTAAAATAATTGGGCTATCTCGGTTTACTTTTCCATGTTAATTAGCCTCACAAAGAGAGGAGACCAAAGCCCTCCCTCACCCCCTGTGGAAAGGAGCAGGCTCATCCCGGCTGCCCCTGCCGCTGCCATCTGCACCTACGGAGCCATTTGGTGCGCTGGGGCAGGCGCCAGCCTAACCAAAAGGGACCTCGGGGCAGGAAAACCAGGGAGAAATTAGGTTTTAGGCCGATCAATTCTCTGATCGATAAGAACAGCAACCAATTTACAGAATGAGAGCACTGGTAATTGGCTTGTGTAAATGAAGAGGAGAGAGGGGAAAAAAACCCAGAAGGGAACAAGAGTAGCTCAGAGAGGCCTCGGCGCCAAACGGCGCATCACTTGCAAGCAATCATCAGTTTCTTGAATTTATATGGCATGCTTTCATCCAGAGGCATGACACGTTAGAGGACAAGAAGGTGATTTTTTTTTTATTATTTTTTTTTTAATTAGACCAAGGGATACAGCTGGGGAGTATGAGGGGAGAGCAAACCATGGCTTCCCCCGTTGCGGGCTGGCTGTGACAGGAGGTGCTGAGCAGCAGCAGCAGCAGCAGCAGTGGGCAGTCGTGCCTGCAGGCCTGAGAAGGGCAGAAACACAGGGGAAGTGTGGCCTCACTTGGTTTTCAAGAGCACAGCAAAGCTAATGTTCCCTCCAGTCACAGCCTCAGATCTCAAACAAAAAGAATCCCTTTTTACATGGTCTTTTTGCAGACCACCATAAGCACAGCGTTTCAGTTTTAACATAACAGTTTAGCCTATGTACAAGAGGACGATGTACCAGGGTTACACGCCGTTGAGAGGCACCGAAGCCTGGCAAAGCTGTGCCTGGGACTACATGCCCATCAGCTTTTGGAAACTCAGGGCTGCAACAGGGTTAAAAATGCCAGCTATTCTAAGGTATGACTCACCCACCAGCAATACAAGGAGCTGGGCTCATTTGTGCTCCACATCTCCCAGGGAGCAGGATCCTGGCACATCCCAACAACCTTTCCTCTCTGCTCACAAGGTCAGAGTTGGCACACTGAACCAAGGTGCATGCCTGAAACCCAGCAGTCCCTGGAGCCCGCTTTTCCAGTCCCTAGAACAGCAGGTATTTTCACCTGTTCGTGCAAATCCCCACATAGCCTGCAGCACAGGAGGCACGTGGACTCCTTTACCTCCTCCGCCGGCAGGGACCTCTGTGCACAAGCTACCCCAGGTGCCTGTTTTCTCAAGCACACCATTCTGCAAGGCCAAAAAATCATTCTTGCAAATATAAATTATCCAGCCTACCAGCAATGAGGTATATGCTTTCAAACTTAAGAGGTTTGTCAGCTGCACTTACCACTCCAACCGCTGGGACAAAGTCATGACTGTGCAGCTGTGATGCTATGCAACAGCAAAGTCATTTTGGAAGGCTTCAAGCAAGTACAGAACAGGGGAGGCCCTCTTAAACCCCTGTGGGATGTCAACAGGAGTGTGCCTGTTTTCTCATGCTGTATTGCCATTAATCCAGAAAAACCAAACATGGAGAGAGAGAAGATTTAGACACTGCTTATAATACATACACGTACATATCACGTCTTGAACCTTCCAGCAAGACTGCAAATCCAAAGAGTAACTTGTCTGATATTTTTTAAACTTATCAGGCAACTACCGCACTTGTGGATGGTAGCAATACGAACCATATTCCACCAAATGACCACGTGATGAATAGTCTTGCACGTTATCATTAATCAGTGGAGACTTCACTAGGTCTTTGGACAATTTTTAGCAACAGGAATCCAGAAACTAACTGATAAATTTTGATCCACACTGATGTGCCAGCTTATTGCTCTGTTATGTCCAGAATATTACTAAGGTGTAGCTTAGAAATCATAGAACCATAGAATGGTTTGGGTTGGAAGGGACCTCAAAGATCATCTAGTTCCAACTCCCCTGCCATGGGCAGGGACACCCTCCACTAGACCAGGTTGCTCAAAGCCTCATCCAGCCTGGTCTTGAACACCTCCAGGGATGGGGCATCCACAGCTTCCCAGGGTAACCTGTTCCAGTGTCTCACCACCCTCACAGTGAAAAATTTCTTCCTAAAATCTAATCTAAATATACTCACTTTCAGCTTGAAGATGTTAACCCTTGTCCTACCACTACACTCCCTGACAAAGAGTGCCTCCTTATCTTTCCTGTAGGCCAGCTTTAAGTACTGAAAGGCTGCTATAAGGTGTCCTCAGAGTCTTCTTGTCTCTAGGGCAAACAATCCCAACTCTCTCAGCCTGTCCTCGCATAGGAGGTGCTCCAGCCCTCTGATCATTTGACTGTTATAAATTGACAGTCACATATTATTCTTTGATATAGTAATCTTTAGACTTACTCTAAGGACATTTTATTCGTGACTGAAACAAAAGTAAGCAACTGAGTTTACTCACATAAATCAGATCAACTCTATGAACTGATCCTTCCAATCTCTAACATTCTGTGATTCTGTGATTCTGTGATCCAGTGGCTGAGCAAAAATGAAAGTTCTGCCTTCCACTTAAAAGAAGATAAGGGATGATAAAAATCACTTGCAAATGGGCAGCAGAGTAGACATTATCTAAATGCCAACCACATGAGATTACCTATACTACCAGAGTTATTTTCTGCAGAACAATGTCTGGCATGATCAGTTTTTACTGTTGCAGATCACGCTGGCATTGCTCTGACAAAACTCACTCAAGATGCATGGAAATTCACCTCCCCGGGAACATCTGAGAGGCTCTACATTCTGTGTGCATGGACCTAATACACCCATTTTTACAGCACCTAGGATCTCTCTTGGCTTCTCATGGCTGCAAAAATGCCTTCAGAGATATTCAACCAAGCATATATCAATGCAATGCCACATTCCAGAGTCTGAGGCAAATGCAATGCTCTGGGGCTTAGTTTTGTTAAAGAGTTACAGTATGGAATTATCAAAACACCAAGTACTATAGCTACTGCTACGCTGACTGACCACTTGGTCAAAAACAAACCAGCTGGGCTATGTCCACTTAACACTGATAGCTGTGTGACTAAAGTAAGAGCAGACACAGTGGGTGGCAAGACTGCTACAGGGGGAAGGACGTAGCACGCAAGTGAGAAGAAAACTAGAAGTCCTGCTGGCCCCCTCAATAACAAGAAAAGAGAGACAGAACAGCAGCTAGAGGGGAGTAGAGCTTTAAATTTATCAGAGGTCTACAAGAAGAGAAGGAAGATGGCATTTCACCATCATCTTCCAAATATGTCAACATCTATCAATTCCACTGTATGAAATTTCATAAATCTGAGTTGTTGTTTTACAGTATGTTAAGTATGCATACTGTGGCGTTACAGATTTTTTGCCAAATACAATTTATAGAAGGGTGGGGAGCCTTTTTGAAACCATTGGATCATTAGGTTGATACATGAGTTGGGTGTAAAATAAGCAGGTGTTTGACATGAGGTACTATGCTTTTGGGAAGTTCGGCAATATGCTTGAAAGGAAGACTTAACTGGCATTTACGGCGATACAGTATCACCTTTAACGAATCACGTAATTAGCAACTCTATAAAAAGAAGAGTAATCTGAGTGTTCAACATCTAAAAGCACTACATTAGTTTGCAATTAAAAGGCCAGAATTGGCAAGATCTGTGCTCTCTCTGATCCCATTTGGAGTCAGTGGAAACGAATGGCACGAACACCTTTCAGGTTCAGATCCAAAGGAAGAAGCATTCATCTGACTTACATTACCACTTCCCTTGGAAAATACTTAAGCCTCGGAAATGACAGAAGCAAAACCAGTATTGAATTCATTGCAGAACTCCTCATTTTCGGGAAAAGTGTTCCGGGAGCATAAAGTGAAGTCCCACAAAAAAGGCTCCTCCACATTTCCAACACACTGCTGTAAACTGCAAGTTCTTGTGAAAATCAAGGGAAATCTTGAAAGCTCTTTAGAAACTCTGGAGATTCTCTGCTGAAGCTCTTATGGGTCAAACATAAATTATGTACCTTATTGCTGGCATGGGTCCGTTATTAATTCTATCCGCAACATCCCATATGCTCATTTCTCTCAACTTCTGATTTACCCTTTTCACTCTTCCTCATGTAGACAGTGCCCACCTTGCCAAACTCTCTGGAATGACCATTTTTACCACAGTATCCATAAAAAAAGCGAGTCAAAGAAAGACATGCATTTTAAATTTCTTAACACGCTAAAAATCTACACTAGCAAGTCAGGGCCCTTCCTCTGTTCTGAGTACATATTTTATATCTGCTCTACTTTAACTATGGTTAAAACCAGACTGCAAAGTCTTACATAGCCTTATCTGTTTTGGGAGGGGCTTGGCACACCTTTCTGCACTATAAAAGTCAACAAAAAACGTATGAGTGTGTTGTATATCAACTCAGATCCTAATGATGCATAATACCACCAGGAATACTTCTTCAATGGCCTTAGAAAGTAGATACAGTTGGAGAAATTCTCAAAATTATCTAAGTAACAATTCAGTCTCTGTACAAGCTCAGCAAAAAGGAGGAGCCAGGACGGTGCAGGTCAGCAGGTTCTCCATTATACCTCTCCAAACTGCAGGGAGGAACAAGCCAGACAGCAGGAGTTTTATTTTAGAAGACTTTTTTCTGACAATTTTCATGTATGACAAAAGGAAAGGGTCCAGCTTTTCAAAGCATGAAATTGCCAGAAATGGAATCCAGTAACACTTCGTCTGTGAAGACATTTGTCCTGTTTCCATCGTTAGTATTCCACCCCTTCCGTCAAAAACCTCAGAGACAGTGGAACAACTTGTGACACTTGTAGCCTGCCACTGAACTGCTAGGTTTGGATTCATGCCTTAGAGGCTCGGGACTGGCATAACTGAATCTTCAGATTTATGTCTAACTGTACACTGAAATTCAGCTGCAAATGCAGAATGTGAAATGACCTGTGCAGAGTCTACATACATATCTGTCATTCCTTGCAGTCTTCACCTTTACACCAGCAGTTATTGTTTGCATGGAAAACAGCAATAATCCAAAAACCTTACAGAGCAAGCCAGCAACATCAATAATTTCTGTTATTGACAGAATATTTGTCCCCTTTCCTCCATCCCAGTTTTGAAGCCAATCTAACTTGTTGGGTTCTTGCACATCAGGTGGCGTGGCAGAGCTAATGGAAAAAACCCCACAATTTATCTCCTGTTGTGCAAACCTAAGTGATTCCCCTCTGCTCCTCATAAGAACATCTGGAAAACACCACCATCCAAGAGGATAGCTCCAGGGTAGGAGGGCATGAGAAGAAAAAAATCCTTCTGAATATTTGTGCTATATTTAAACTCCAGTCCAAAGCTTACACTTGGAGTGAATGCCTCTCTGCTACAGGAATGCAAAATTCCAAGCACTGAACAAGGATGTGCTAAGCTTTTCACAACATGCCCCTAAGCAATAGCATTACTGCAGACTTGTAAAAACAGAAAAGTACAGTGCCTCTGTCTTCCATTGCAATTGTTGCAGGGACAGAAAACAGGGAGCAAAAGGAAATTTCAGTGGTGGACTGGGGAAAAAAACCCTCAACTTTCAGCACAGAAAATTCATTTGTTTTGCAGAAATACCTCCTACAAAGAAAGTACAAGCGGAGCAGGGAGAATTTAGTAAAATCAGAGCAACTCGGACAAAATTTCAGAAGGTATCTTAGTTTGCAATTCAAAATTCAGATAAAATTAGAGCAATATGAGAATCAATTTCAGTGAAGGCAATGAGAGCTACAGATACTTAACTAAGTTGGGGAAAGAACACCCAGGACACGCAGTTATATTCATTTTACTGTTTAGGTCCATAAATTTAGGCAACCACCTTTTGAAAAACAAACTGACTTTATTTTCTTAGTACCATCTGACCTCAACATGTTATTTGTGTAAGGTGCTGTTTCCCTGCCCCAGCCTGGCAGGAGCAAAGGTGTTCATTCTCTGTACAAAGTGGTATGCAGAAAAGGTCAAGACAGATACAGGAGGACTGCACAGAAAGTGCATTTCCTTTTCAGGGAAGTATATTCCAAAGATGGGTAGTTCATGTAGTCAAAATCCTTGTGGGGACCAGTCACCGCATCTCAATTCATTAATATCAAAATAAAGTCATTACCAAAAGAGCAAAGAGCTTCTCAGTCTGAACTGCCAGTACTACACACAGCATTTGAGACTAACAGGGGCCTGTTCACATAAAAGATAGGAGAAGTTGATGCGGCTTATTATGTGAACTAAATAGGTGGGAGCTACACTGACTCTCAGGATTAGGGACCTTGTAGGAGTCAACCAGTAAACTTACTGCTGGAGTTAACTGCCTTTTTATTTTCCTGTATGATTGGGAGACAGTGACTTTAATCATTGTCAGTTCAAGATAAAGATATGTCAATGTGACACCTATGTGATACCCCAGCTAACGAGGGTCCCAGAAGAGATGTACCACTGGGAACACAGAAGTATGGGCTGACATACTCTACTGAGGAGGACAAATCCTTTTATACACAGTTCCCTGCTGCCACAGTCATAGTGCTACTGCCAGTTTCACATTTAACTAGGCTACACTACACTGTGTCAGGCACAGCACAGACATGCTCTGGTTCACGTCAAGATGACTATCCTTACAGTAACGCACAAAGTATTAAACAACGACAGACATCGTACATGCACCAGAACTCACACTGTGGAGAGGGAAAACAGCAGACTCTTCTTTTTTCTTTTGCCTCTGTGTTTTTCCAGTGTCTCAAGCAGTGGTAGCACCGAGGTCAGAGGGTTAATGTGCAAGTTCATAAGTAAAGGCAATGTTTCTAACACGTACAACTGATAAAAGGGTAATTCCAGGATAAAGCCATATGGTTTAAAACACCAGACTTTCTTCTTCCTTTACTACTTTTCACATCAACAAACAATCATTATAAAATTATGGTTACATCTTACACCCAGTTTACACTAATTATGGTCCATTATTAATTTTAAAATTAATTCTCTTCCTAATTTACAGGACTTTACTCTTATCCAAACTTGTAAACATCTGATTACCTTCCCAATCAAAAGCCTGGTTGCCATAATGTGCATAGTGGTGTCTACCATGGTAACCATACACCTCTGTTGGACTTAAACTTGACTGGTTTTACTGAAAATAGTAAAGGAAAAAAGTAGAAATGTCAATTTTTCAGGCATTCTGGTCAAGGCAAAAAGGTTTTACTGGATAGAGAGGCTGGGCCTCATGCTAAATTTTTGGGGCTTAGAGCAATGTTCAGGAATTTGTTTTCAAACAAGCTCTACAGGTTTTCTCAGCTTGAAATACGAACTATCATGAACCATCCTGCTGGCTTAGTACAGCTGCCTGAATAAACCCTTTCAGTGGTTATAAGATTGCACTTTTCCAGTACAGATAAAGCTGGCTACAAGGTTACCTTTTCACAGTCACTAGGTGCACTGCACACACAAATATTTTTCATCTCACACCCAGTTATACTGACACATAACTGTTCATCAACGCCGACTGCCTTGTACAGAGCTTGTACAATGGTATCTATCTTCAACTGGCATTTTTTCAGTGAACTACGTCTCTCAGACCATTTATAGGTAAGACAGTGTTGCTTTCTGCCCTGTTTGTTTTCACATGAAGTCTCTTCTGGGCCAGATGCTAAACTCTTAGCAGTATAAGTTTTCCTGGTGTAGCAGGGAGAGGTTTAATTAAAACCTACGTTTCTGCTCCTTACTCCATCAGTGTATGTGCTATTGTGTATGTGCTGCAAAATCTAGAAATGACAAGCGACAAAATCTTCCATTTGTTTTCTATGTATAACAATGTTGTGGTTTATAAAGCCACAGGGACAGTTTTTGCTAAACACCTGGTGGGCTGAGGCAGGGACAGGGAGGGTTTCACTCACCACTTAGGGTCATGGGCAAGAAACACACACGACTTGGGAAGAACAAGAAAACAATTGAATTCATTAACTATTTACAACAAGAAGCAAGATACTGAGAGAGAGAAAAACCACATCTTACAAAAAGGCACTTCTCCCCCACCCCTCCCTTCTTCCCAAAGCCCAAAGGCTTTGTTCTGTACCTTCTCCCCCCAGTGGCACAGGGGGGCAGGGAATGGGGGGTGCAGTCAGTCCACCGCTCCTTCCTCCTCAGGGGAGGGCTCCTCACTACAACGTAGTGTCCCTTCTCACGGGAGAGTCCTTCTCCTGCATGAGTCCTTTTCCAAACGGGGCTACAGTCCCCTGACAGCTGCCCGGCTCCGGCGTGGGCTTCTAGTTCCAACGTGGGATCCTCCACATCTGCATCTTCTCATGGGCAAGTCTGCACCACATTGCAGGGGATATGATGGAGAAGCTCTCTCTCTCTCTCTCTCTCTCTCTCCTTCACTAACAGGAGTGTCGTGTGATCCTTTCATCTCTCAGATCCCACTTCTCTCTCCTCCGCAGGTCTTCATCGGCTCTCGGAAAAACGGACTCCTGGGCGAGCCATGGCAGAGGCTTGGGCTATGGCAGGTCATTTCGCAGAAGCCGAGCAGACTGCTGGACAGCCGGACCGGGGCCACACCACCCCACTGTTCTGTGCCCCCTCTTCAATCTGTTATTCGCAGAGGCGCCGACTGGGCCAGCCCTGGCCTGGGGTGGGTCAAGCTTGAAGCTGGGAAACTTCCAGCAGTTTCTTACAGAGTCTAAGTCAGTGGTACCCTTCCCCCACTCCCCCTCCCAGTTACCAAACGCTTGGAGCCGGGGGGTGGGGGTGAACCCTTAACAGTCACTTACAGGAGCCACCACTGCAGCCCCTCCCTTGCCACCAGCAGAGCTGGAGTCAGGGGAACTCTTAGCAGTTGCTTAAGGAGCCATTACGCCCCTCCCTGCTACCAGACAAAACCCACCACACAAAACCATAACAAACAATGAGAGAGAAACTACAATTGCTATTCATTATTATAACTGCAATAACAGGATGTAATGAATTAAGTTGGTTGTACTTTTTTCATTCTTAAAAACTCACACCGTTGACCAAGACTTATCACAGAGATAACTAAACTAACATATATGTATTTCCATATTTAGCAATACAAGTACTGGAACATATTGTGTCATTCATTCATAGCTGGATTTCATGCAGCTTAGAAGTTTAAGGAAAGAACTCACCTATATGTGGAAGGTTAGTTTGCATTAAGACTGGCACAAGTTTAAAACACATTACTGACAAGTAATGAGTCAAAAAAGTAGAATTCCTAAAATGTTGTCAGATTAATAGGAGCCACAAAAAAAGCAATGCAAGATAGAGACAGATCTGTTATTTTATTGGAGTAACAGTTTTCCTTTGAAGTTAACTTCTTCAGATTCAGAGAGGTTTACAAATGACGAAGGTCAACATGCCCTTGAAATCCTCCTTGACCACAGCTTTAAAAACTGTGTACCAGAGCAGAGGCATCCCATCCTGCTTTAGAGGTGTTCATTTACACCTCAGACGGCGGAAGAAAAATACCTGTAACTCATAAAATGCTTCTGTGGCAAAGTCACAGGGGAGGTGCCAATGAAATACAACCTTCTCCTTACCTCCCCTGGCAACATAGAAAAAGTTAAACAAAACAAAAATACGTTAGCAATTTAGAGTCAAGCAATTTGGAATCTACCTGAATCAGAAAGAAATTGAAAATGGCCACACCAAAGCATATGTTTTGCCTCACCCTTAGATTTAAATGCCATTATTACTTCATGCAAATTATTCTTCTGTTAACAAGCTGCATGGGCCTTAAGAGTCTGCCATGACACCAAAAAATTCGTAGCAAGGTGTGATTCGACAGTATGCTGATATGTGTACTGTATCATGAGCAACAGATAGCAATCTACCAAATAATTTTTTATTATAAAAATAACTTGCCCACGAAGAAAGGTCTCCAAAAACCAACAGCCAGAAACAGATTTCAGAGGGACAATCACCATCTGCTTCCAGTCAATATGGCCAACAATAATTTTTATCACTCTGCAAACTGTGTAAATTCAGCTACTTTTACAGCATTATGTTTTTTTGTAAAAGTTCTGGACTTCGACTTATTTTGCTCCTCCAGTTTAGCTTCTCTGAAATGTTCAAAGTCTGACAAAAAAGGGCTGGTAGAAAGGACCTACATTCATGGGAGTATGGGCATGAGAAGAAATAGCCTTCAGCTATGAAGTAGCCTTCAGCTGCCAAGCTTTTACCTTAGTACTTTATTTCTCCTCTGCATGGTGAGCAGATGGATTCACACTTCAGTATCTGGTGCTATCACTAATCAGTGAATCTCAGCTTGACTGAAGTCTTGGAAGCAAGAAACCAATTAATTATTTTAAGCTTGCAGAAGCCAGACAGCCCAGAGGAGTTCTGCCAAGCAAAGATGGAAGAGAATTCATGGATGTAATTGTGAACTTCTGATAAACTGACACTTGTTGGAAAGGGTCTGGTTTGTTTCAGAGCAATGGGAATAGGTTTCCAAAGAGTAACAGGAGAAACTGGGGTGACTGGCTGCCATAACATCCAATTCCAATTTCTTTCTACAGGTGTCTCAAATCCCTATTTTTACCTCTCATTTTGCTGTTGTGTAATCCCTGTGCAACATTTAGGATAGGTCCACTTGCTGCTTGTACTTCAGCTGCACACCAGCACTTTCTCTCCTTCGCTGCAGTATAATGCTTCACATGGTGCTGTCTCCTCTATTACCACAACCCAAACATCCCTTCAAGCTTTGTCTCCTAGATGACCTGTTTTCCAAAGTGGGCTTTTTTTTTATCTCTTCCCTTTATTCACTCTGGCAGCTCTTTTCTGAAATGTCTGCAAATTAAACAGCTATCTTCTTCAATGCTGCACAGCAAAATCAACCACAACATTCCAGTGGTATTTCTCGAATGCCAAATGCAGAGTCCCTGCTCATTGCCAGGGAGGTTGGACTAGATGGCCTTTAAAAGTCCTTTCCAACCCAAACTATTCTATGATTCTATGGCTCTACAATACAGCGTTGCAAGACCTGCCTCCTGTTTTCCTGGTGATTGATCCATGGAGCACGTTAGGTGTCATGATGGAAGAACCACACTTGCAGCTTCTGTTCATCCAACTATCAACCATTCTGCATCATGTCATGCTGGCTTTTTGCTTTCTACAGACTATAATGGTGAGTAGAAAAGCACAGAAGCAACACAGCAGTAAAAAGCCTGCAGGGTTTTTTTTCCCCCAAGTATTTGTCTAAAGTGTATTAATACTAGGACTGACTAAGTAAACAGATTTTAAAGTTGAGCAATGAACTGTCATCTCT
>NW_010125783.1:18869-27691 GCF_000699245.1 Pterocles gutturalis | reverse complement strand
ACACATGCAGTCTCATACTGCACCCATTTAATAAGACATTTACCAACCTCCCTGCCTAAGCACTATAGAGCAGCCACCTGTGTGTGCTGGTTTGGGCTGGGATGGAGTTGATTTTCTTCATGGTAGCTCCTATGGGGCTGTGTTTTGGACTTGTGTTAAGAACAGTGTTGATAACACAAGGATGTTTTAGTTATCACTGAGCAGTGCTTGCACAGAGTCAAGGCCTTTTCTGCTTCTCACACCACCCCACCAGTGAGTGGGCTGGGGGGGCACAAGAAGTTTGGAGGGGGACACAGCCAGGACAGCTGACCCCAAATGACCAAAGGGATATTCCATACCATATGACATCATGCTCAGCATATGAAGCTGGGGGAAGAAGAAGGAAGGGGGGGATGTTAGGAGTGATAGCATTTGTCTTCCCAAGTAACCATTACATGTGATGGAGCCCTGCTTTCCTGGAGATGGCTGAACACCTTCCTGCCGATGGGAAGCAGCGAATGAATTCCTTGTTTTGCTTTGCTTGTGTACATGGCTTTTGCTTTACCTATTAAACTATCTTTATCTCAACCCACAAGTTTTCTCACTTTTACCCTCCCTATTCTCTCTCCAATCCCACCAATAGGGAGTGAGCAAGCAGCTGTGTGGGGCTTTTGCTGGCTGGGGTTAAACCACGACACTGTGGAATGAGATAGCTGGTTGCTGCGAAACGTTGGGCCACTTTTCTGTGCAACAGCAGGATGACTGATCAACTGGCAGACAAAGCTAAAGATAAACTTAGTTTGATTATTGACAGATTCCCAAACGCAAACCTGATATGAGTCCGTAATCATTAACAGCCATCTGCTGAGCAGAATCGCAGCAGTTCATAGTTTGTAAGGACAGAAAATGCAGTGCTTCTTCAGTGGGAGATCAGAGCAGTGAACAACAGCTACCACATGCTCAGCTTCCAGAGGCTTGTGCAGAGGCAGAAACCCCAAGTCCTCTGTCAGTCGGGCTGGCTAATTACAGCTTATTTCTATTATCTGTGCTTTTGCAGTCCTTGCCTCTACCCTGTCAAGGAGATGAATTTGCTAATGTCAAGGGCCTAAAATGCCCTTTTCTATCTTTCCATCATTTCATTTCATTCTGTTGTCTATTAGCTTCCCCTTTATCAGAGTCAAGAAACACAAAAGGGTTTTCAAAGAAAAAGCACGCAGACTGAGCAATAATTTCTTTATGTAATTCTGCCCATTTATACATTTCAAACCTTTTCTGCAGGAAAGGCTCTTCCTGAGATTGCTGCTGCGCCTTCCCAACAGGTGACTTAACTAATACCTATGGAAAGTACTATCAAGTAAAATTCATATAAAGACAGATGGCCCCCAACACTACTAAGGTGAGACACCAAGTCTCATCTGGAGGAGTTTAATAGCACTGCTTCTCTTGGGGAAGATATCAAAGGAGAGATCTCACTTTTTGCAGGTGCAAATTTCATATCCATCATCAAAGCACCTATTTTGAAAACCTACTCTTACAAGCTACAAACCTCTTGCAATTTTAGGCATCTTACACAGAGACAAGAGACATGAAATTCTGTGCATTAACGGAAAGAAAAAGCAGCTTCACAGCAGTCACTACTTACAGGTCCTAACAGATATAATTCAAGTAAACAGTAAGAATATTAATATTAGAGAGGTTTGGTTTGCCTCCTGAATATTAACAGCATAGATCATGGGTTTGCTGCAACATTGTTTTAAAATGTTTAAGGCCCCATTGCCAAACTGTTTCTCTGTCTAGTAGTTCAGTCCAGGATGAAAGCCCAAAAAACTCTTTGCTTACTATTTGCAGAAATAAAAATATTTTTCTCTAAGCTATTTATACTACTGATTTGTGCCTGTGGACAAATGCCTATAACTCTGCACCATAACATACCATAACTCTGTATGTCTAATCATGGTGCTGCTTTGCTCTATGAACTGTTCCCCTGACAAAGACGAGCATCCAGTTTAAATGGCAGTGGCACAGCTCCCGAAGAATGCGAGAACGGATGCCCTCTTTATATGGAGAAGTTAATGGGAAGAGGTATTGAAAAATAAACTACATTGGAATAGCTCTGCTTCCCCTGCAGACGTACTGATCTGGAATAAAAGTCACTTTATTCTGAAAATAATTATTTCCCTCACAAAGCTCAGCGGTAACTCTGGCCTTGAAAGAACTGACTCTTTTCAGTTCATAACACAAAGAACCACAGAATATGAACATCATGCAAATAACTTGCAAGTACAACTATAAAGTTGCTTGCCTTGGTAGACACACATACACGGACACACACAAAATCTGGTTTTTATCAAAATGTTAACCTGGGCTGTAATATGTCTTTTTACAACTAATGAGCAACTCAATCCTTTCAAGACTGATTTAGATATGGTGGGCTTCTGAACAAGAGCTGTAAGCAGCCCCTTTCTGCTCCTTGCTGGAACACAAGTGTGTGGGGACTGGGGGACAGGCTCCCGTTTGCTTGTTCTAAGACAGGTAGCTAGAGAACAGCTAAGGTTTAGAATTGAGCAAGTACTAGAAAAAAAGCTAAGTAGAAGCAGTTTACTGGCAACAAATTGCTAAAACCCTTGAAAAAAAAAATGAGTAAATTGTGGCTCCCTAAGCACAGTTCATTCCTTGGGAGTCCTGCAAGGTTGCCCAGCAACATTCCACAATCACTGTGGGTCAAGTCCTTGGGACATAATCTAGCCTATTGACTTTAATTCAGCTACCTCTGGCATAAGGTACTGCCAAGTGCGATCAAGAAGAAAACAGAGGCAATGCAGAGTGGAGAGCTCTCAGAAGATGTTGGGAGGAAATTTCACACAGTTTCCAAATGTGTTTTATCCAAATTGTCCCAATCTGCTCAATCTAAAACCATGTTCTATGGTCATTCTTTGAAAAAAATAATTCAGAAACAGATTTTATTTCAATTTTATAGGAAATAAAAAATCAAAGCCCACTGATGCAGTGAGACATTTTTTAGTTCAATCCATTTTCCAGTAATCAGACTCCTGCTACAGCTACTCTCTCAACAAACCTAATGCTCAATCTTGGTGAAGAATTCATAATAAAAATACTTTCCTGTCTCTCACAAATAGTTGTTCGTGACAAGCTTGACCAGAAAGACACCCTTCCCTCATGTGGATAACTCAACCCTTCTGAAAACCATTCAGATAATATGTTATTGGGAAACGTGACTGAAGTCACAGTTTGAATATATCACACATGACTCTCCCACCTTTCAGGAGGACAGCACTGCTTTGAGATGTATATATATATATATACTTTTTTAAGGGAAGGACAGCTATAAATAGGAGATGAGACCTTGGGACAGCATGAAGTTCCACCGAGTACTTGGCTTTCACATGTAAAGCACAGAGCAGCTTTCTGACCCAGGCTGCAGCAGCGGTCAACAATCCTTCTGCATGAGTGCTCCTGGTAGAGTCACAAAAATATTAGCTTTACTAACAGAAGGAGATCATACGGATTGGAGGAAAATAAACTTCTTCAGAAAACACTTTCTCACGAAAACTACAGTATGATTATTAAGCCCAGGCTTATAGGGAATATTAGTCTACCCACTGAAATCCAAGTATTGTTGAGGGCTGGGGTGGGGTTGTTCCCCCTCAGAGAAATATTTAGAGTAAATTTTAAGCCTATTATTTTTATTACAAATTCACTTTCAAATACTTATGCAAATTTTGCTAAAACACCTTTCTTAGGGATGATATCTGGATTTGAAGTTCTCTACTTAAACCATTGACAAAAACAATCATCACAGGGAAAACAAACCCACCACCTTATTGCATTAAATAAAGTGTGTAGTTGTGGCTTTAGGGTTTTTTGACTGAGACAGGTTTAAAACTGATGGCCTGAAAGCTTGAATAATCCTATACCCTGGTATTTTACACAGGCATACAAAATAAAGACGCGCAACACGGTCCCCTGGACCTGGCAGCCCATGGGCACTGCACCCCAGCCTGCTTATTGACAGCAGCAGCCTGGCCATATGGCTGCTCCCAACCAAACCTCAGCTAATTACTAAATGACATTCGGTTTCCTTAACAGAGATGTTTTTAGAAGAAACCAGCTGAAGCTGCAGAGCAAACTTTTGAGTATGAACTCATAGCAGGATGCTCCACACAACTGTAAATGCACATACATATAATTATAAACACACACCTATTTCCGCCTTAGTCCTCAGAGAAGAGCCACAGACATGTAAAATGTGAGCTTTGAAGCACAAATCAAGGGAGGAAAGCAGCATTTTGTTTGTGTCATTACTAATACAAGCATCTAAATTTCTAAACTAGTTTCTCTGAGGGGCTAGTTTGTGGTTTGAACTACACTCCTTTCAGAATGTATCCACAGTCTTTCTGTGAAGGCTAATGATAATTTTATCCCTCCTGAGCCTTGCAGTAATAAATGTTGACAGCCCCAGATGCCAGGTCCTTGGCAAGAGCATCTGTTTGTTTATTCAGGATTAAGTTAAACTACTTAGCCGCCATTACAGTAAATCCACCTCTCCTACAGACCTTCTTAAGCATACTGAAAAAAATAATGAAAAACCACATACTGTTGTGAGATCAATTGCATTCAGAGGCTAAGAAATCTGAGACAATTTATTCTTGGCATGGAGGGGTGAGGAATAGACTGCACCAAACATCAAGTGCTGCTTGAGCAACACAGAATGCCCCAAAAAAGAAAAGAAAAAGGTAGCGTGAGCTGCTCTTTGTCTTGATTTCATCACATTACACCTTGATACAGTGGCAGACTTTCAACAACGGACAGTGAAGCTTGATTCTGCTGTCTTTGTCTGACAGGAATGGGTTTAGATATCTAAATAATTATGCACACTTATGTGAAAAAATGACTGAGGCAATTCACAGTAGACCTTTACCATCTTTCAACATATGAAATGTAAAGACTTTTAGATTTAACTTCCTCCTCATTAAGGGTGTGAAGGAATGTTGTGCTCCTACTGACAGGAACGCAATTTGAGACTCCAAGTTACCAGACCTGTAACACAGATGTCATTGCTTCACACTGGCAAAATATTCTCATGTATCATATAAAAATATAAAGCTGTCAGTGCATTAACATATAGTAAGACTATGGGATACACATTAAGCTGTCAAACAGCAAAGAACATACTTGAAAAAGGGACTTGCAAGGCATGTTGCACTGCAATCTATTTAATTTTTTAAAAAAAAAAGTCTGAAGATGGCAGAATTAGCTTCCATTTTGCCATTTAAGGCAGCTGTAAGATTAGCCTTTAGTTACTAAATGGTGCAAAAGCATGAGACAGGTCCTGCTCACTAGTTGTTTCTGCAGCACAAGCAGAAATAGTCTCTGGATACACCCCAGACTGTCAGAGGGGTAGGCAAGGGCGTTGGCATGCTACTAATCAGAATGATTTTAATTGTACAAATAAGATTTCAGAGACTTTTATTCTCATGAAGAGGCCATAGATGTTTTATAGATACAGTAGCATAGGCTGCAGGATTAAGACAATTTGCGTTTGATAAGCTCCAGCCTAGGACCTGGTTGAGGTATCCAGGGACGCCTGACCGCACAGGTACCTCTCTGGATTACTGTCCTTGCTCTTCCCTGCCTTGTGCCACCAGTGTTGCACCACCCTGAGCTGGAGCTGACGTGGGAGAGGTAGCCAGCTGGCTCACAGCAGCTTGTCGGAAACACCAAACACCCAGCTAGAGGTGGGCAGCAATACTGCCGGAGGCTGCATCTCTGTGGTTGCAAGCTCATCCTCAGCTCTCTGCATCAAAGGAGTGAGAAGCTGCTGCACTTATGCCCCTTGGCAAACAGCTTCAAAAACCTCCCAGGCTGCACAGAGGCTGAGCAGACTTTGTGCATCCCGACGCAGAAGCTGCATCAGCCCAGTGTGATTGGTCCCCAGAGGAAGGGCTCTGCAGTGGGAAAAGTCATAGGAAGCAGGCTGAGGACAGGCTGCCAGGAGACGCTCCGAGGTCAGGGTGGCAAACAAGCAGCTTCCTCTCCACAAGATGCTGCGCAGTGCTTCCCCCGCAAGTTCATGGAGCAAAAGATGATCGTAGACAGGAAAAACATATGCCATTTAGTAACATAAATTGACAAGTTCTCAACAGGAACAAAACTATTTTTTCCACTTTGTTTCTTTATATAAACAAAGAACGTGCAAAAGACTGACAGCACACAAAGTATAAAGTAGATAACGATCTCCAGGATAAGGATGGCTGTTATCAGATTGGCATCATAAGAGGCCATTGTTTGAGCTAAAATTAACTCTCATGGTCTCGTGATATGATCCACCAAAGGACACTGTGTCCCACCACAAAGACATGCTGCCTACACAGACATCCACTACATAGGCCAGGAGACAAAGGTTCAGGAGAAGTGGAGACTGGACCCCTCACCAGGTTTACAGAGCCAGGTTGGCTCATTCTCAAGAGGTGGATTTGCACTCCAAACATGCGGCAAACATTCAGGAGAAAGAGAAAAACACTGAATACTTCTGGATTTGATAATGCTCATAGAATCCGGGTTGTTGACACTCTCTGACATTCAAAAAAGACAGCATTTTTGTTCATCAACACCAAGTATGGCCTTGAAAGCTTGAAGTACCTGCAGCCCTTATTCCAACAGGTAAATCAGCACCAGTGAGGATGCTACCCAGTATCCCTCTGATTTTCACAGTACTACTCATTTTTCTACTCAGTTAGAAACCTGAAAGATGAGAAAGCTGGTTAGTGCTTTCTTTTTCTTTTTCTGCAGCGCCATTCGTGACTTTTCCTATATGTTCAGAAAGCTGTTTCTTCAGTACTTGCCTCACCTACAAATGCTTTGAATGGCACATATCTTCCTTGATGCTTTCATTGTCACAATATCATGATGCACCATCAGACCTGTAACACATGTCAACTGCTCCATCAACTCCATCAACTAGAGTCTGGAGTACCCAAGGTAAGTTGTAATATACAAGGTATACAATTTCAGGAGAAAATTTAAAGTGTAAACAACTTTCTTGTGGTGAGTTTGCCTTTGAAGGAAGGACACTGGAAATTATTTAGGACCTTCTTTTTAAATTATACTTGAAAAAGCATATAATATCTTTGAAAGAAATCTAACCTGACCTGACAACAACTTGCAAAAAACTTGTGACTCCTCAAGCATAACCTGAAGAATTGCCGCTTATCCCTCGCATTGATAGCAGGGACCTGGAAGCAAAAGAAAATACACCAAGGAAACCCATTTCAAGTATGGTTTACAACACAGTACTGGCAAACTGCATTATACCATCCATATCTAGGCTGAGAGCCAGCAGTGGGCAGTGGACAGGGCAGAGCTAGGATTGCTGACAGGAGGGGAAAGTAAAGATGGGATGGAAAGAACAGGATGAGCTGAAGAAACCTGGAAATCTGATCTTGCTGCTAAAGGCATATTGTTACTAAATGGATGTGAAGACAGGGGTGAGGGACTGCTGCCTGTGGGAATGGCAACTATGGCTCACACACCTTAATAATTATAATCATTAATAACAGAAGGATTCCAGGCATAGATAAAATTTTCTACGTAAATCCTATGTGCAACAAAGTGTGTGTTCCTTATGTAGGGATCTTATGCATGCATTATGCCCTACAGGGAGGCATAAGGCTGACAGTAATATACAGAGGCTCCTTTCTCATAGGAATTTAATGGGTAAGTGCGTTATTTGCAGCCACAATGGTCACTATTCCTATTCCCATAGACTGAAAAATGGGGAAGACAGAAAGGTTTGCAATGAGGTGGTCACTCATTGAACCTCTTGTTCATTACTTGTCTTATGTTACACTACAATATTTAAACATACAGTATTGTGGCACGTTATATTTTTTGTTACACTGAATCCATGGGGTTTTAGCAACACTTGTCTATTGAAGACAGAGGTGTCTTGCCATTGTAGGAAGTAACTTATTTAATGAGCATGACCAGAGTTTTTTCTAAAATAATGGCTTTGATTAGCAGCAGACAGTAATGCTCATAGAAGTCACTGATTTCTTTTATTTGTCTTTATTTGAGATCTGTGCAGCAGTAATTTTTCCATACATGAAATGTAAGTTTTTTACTCACCAAAGCTTAATTCTGCTGTCAATGATGTCTGTATTTACTGCAGCACATCTTCAGTAATTAAGTCTCTTAAACTTCTCTTTGTTCTGCTAGGGATGGAAAGCCAGTGAATGACTTTTAATTTAAAGGGTGTGGGGGAGGTGAGTAGTGGAGGAGAAAGAACTTTTTAATGAAGGTTAGTGGAGAGGATTAAACAGAAATGGCTCAGGAGAAAGTCAGACAGTGACTCAGAGGAAATTGAAGGGAGGCAGAGCGGGGTTTCTGGCACTGAAAGCACTTGTGATAGCTGAAAACAACCTCAATCCTTCCTACTCCCACCATGCATTAAAGAAGGAAAATGGCAACAGTTCCTTTGTCAGCATGTAAGAGATCTAGCAGTGAGAAACACCTCGAAGAAGTCAGCAGTGAGGCTGCAGAGGGCACAAAAAGGAGCAGCCAGCTCCACTGTCCCCTGCCCCTCCGCAAGCTGTGGACAAGCCTTGTCGGCAGCGGCACCGCGCACAAGAGTGGGGTGTATCCCTAGGCTTTGTCCTGCATTTTGCTTACTTCTTGCTCTACTGGCTGCAATAAACATTAGCAGTCTGGTTTGAAGGCTCTCAGGGTCTCACAAGTGTCCCACAGCCACCTGTAGGCTGGGGCACCAGGAGCAGTGGGGCTCCCCAGGGGGAGGCAGGGTGAGGTCTGGCAGCCAGGGCCGGTCA
>NW_010125783.1:0-18838 GCF_000699245.1 Pterocles gutturalis | reverse complement strand
GAGGGGGGCTGCGGGGCGCCCCGGGGCCACCCCCAGCTGCCGCTGGACCAGGACAGCTGGGCCAGGGCTACCAGGGCGGAGGGAACAGGGGCTGGGCCCAAGTGGGGACGATAGAGCTAGAGATGCCTCCCTGCACCCAGAACACGGACAAGGCTCGAGACACCACTCCGGCTCACACAGGCTGGACACAGCTGTCCCTGCACCCCACAGCAAACCCAGCCCGATATTTGCACAGAAAGAAAATGGCAACAAGGTTGAGTTTGGGGTTTTTTTTTAAACTTGAAGTAATTTGTATTTATTTCAGAGCTAATAACCTGCTTCCCAGGCCCTGATCCAGCAAGGCCTGTCCCTTGTGTCAGAGGCCTCTGCATTTGACAGAACTACAAACGTGGCCACATTTACGCACACACGTTAGCGCATGCAGCACACCGGCATTGAAGAAAGTCAGTGATATCAATACTATACTACATAATTATTAAAATACATAGTAAAATAGATCTTGCATATGTAAGGAAACACTGTAGATGAAATACGCCTCCTTCCTGTCAAAGGTAACAATTTTTAATGACTAATTTAAGATAATGCATTTAAAAGATGCAGTTTGCTGCACAAACAGAGCGTACCCGTGGACAGCTCAATTTTTAACTGTTCAACATCTTTTTTCAGTTAACATCAAGCCAAAATACAAACTTTCTTGACTGTTAATGATGAGAAAAACTAACAACCACTGTCCTGCTTCAAAACGTCCCCTCTTCCAGCTGGCCAGGAACCAAGCGGAAATTCCAGATTTGGAGGCAATTATTTATATATCTGTCTCCTTCTAACCCCCCTCCAAACTTTAAATTTGCTTCTAAGTGGGAATTAATCCTGCATGGAAGACTTTAAACACGGCTTTATCTTTACACTGAGTTCAACACCAATTTTTCCTTCAGCCATAATTAGGAGATTTTTGTCCATATTACTAGCAAATTTAATTGTATTGTGCTTGAGAGAAAACAATTCTCCAGTTTTGAGGTCCGTTTTTTTTAAGCACACCATCACGCTTAAACCAGCAATCACATTCCTGCCTACTACAACCTGCTGTTGCAAGTTTAATTAAAATTCTTTCATGTTTAAAAAGACATTTTTGTTGCTAACCATTGAAAAAAACAAATTCACAAGTACAAGAAAATGCCATTTTTACTTTAGGCTCTGGCTCAGTTCTCCAAGAGAAAAGGATCCCACCACCAAGCATTCACAATCACATTTTTTCCCTCAAGTCTTTTCATGTATAAACAACCACAAAACTCACATAATCTACTGACTAGATCTTATACTTTTGGACTGAAATAAATGCTCCTTCTTGTGTAATGGATTAAGAAAGACTGAAAAAACAAATTCTCCTCTTAATTCATTTCCCTTGTTGATACAGAACAATTCTTAATTTCACGCAGAAAATGTTGCTCCAAGTGATCCAACTTCAGATCAAAACAAAGTATCATCTTCGCATACAGCTCTTGAGAAAGGCTTCAGTATGCGTAGTAACATTTGAGACAAATTATACTTACCCAACAGTGTGTATGTTCCAACATAGGTTTTAAAAAAAATCTAATTGAGGCTTTAATTTGAAAATACCTCTTTTTGCTTGGTGGTTTTGCAAAAGAGAAACTTCTCTAAAGCTTGTAAAGAGCAGGGATTCAAATGCAATTAAGTGATCTATACATAACATCAGGACGCTGTAAGTCACCGCTCTAATACTTAACTATTGCAGCTGAATCCCTGAAGAGCTATAACATACAACGTGCAGACAACAAGAGAGGCCTCTTATAAAGCGTGCCATATATCTTACTTGCATTGAGCAGAGCTCCCAAAGGAATCCTTGAGCAGAGAGCCACATCTCAGTCAGGCAGCCATTAAGTGAATCTAAATAATCAAGAGCTGTGATCTGAGCAGGAGATAACAGGTGGGGAGTTCAAGACTACTCTGAGTTAGCATTTTTCAAAAGATGAAAGGATGGATGAGGATGAAAATTGCCCCCTGTGCTCAGCTCAGCAAAGCAGTGTGAATGCTTACAGGGCAAACAGACATGGATGAATGATTCCCTGAGGTTGTATGATCCAGTGAGACAGGACATGGCCCATCAACAAGAGAGCTTTCCCAAAGGACAACGAGGGCCAGACCTGGCAACAGCTGTAGGGAGCTGGGAGATGATGGACATGAGGCAGGAGCTAAGAGACACACAAACTTCAAAATACCACCCTGGATCTGAAAAGGAAGCTCTTGGAGACAGCAGAGGTATTTATGAAACGTGTAGATGTGGTGCTTAGGGACATGGTTTAGTGAGTTAGGTGGTGTTGGGCTGACGGTTGGACTTGATGATCCTTGAGGTCTTTTCCAACCTTAATGATTCTATGATTCTATGACAGAGCACACTTTGCAGCTACCCAGTGACACCAGTCATCTCAAAGAACAAATTCTTTCTATGAAAAAAGGTGGGTGAGTTTGTTTTTTTTTAATTATCTGAGGCAAATGCATGTGTAGAGTCATATACTTGGGACAATCCACACAGACGGTGACAATTGTAATTTTCCCGTGTTTCTGTATGCTTTTACCACAGAGCAGGACCTGCAAGCAGATTCCTTCACTTCCTTGACAGACCTGAGCTTTGCTCTAGTACATGCAGAAGTGTCACTGCAAATTTCATCCTCCTCCCTGAAACCATCCAACCTAGTAGGCATGATCTGTGCCTCATTTACTGTGTTTGCAGCTGGTAAATCTATTCAACCAACTCTACTTTCTAGAAAAATTTTTATGGCAACCCAAACAGCTTTGTCTTGGCACACCATTGCCGTTCCCTTCAATGGGCAACAACTCCGTCGTGCTCCCATTTGCCTCAGCCATGCATCAGTATTCAGCTGTCAGTTTACATAAGCTAACAACACACGCAAAGGTCTTTCTATTTTTTCAAGATGGGACCTACTGCCTTAGAATAAGTCAAAACACGAAGCTAGACAAAGAAGCATAGAGAATGTAAGGGAAACGGAACAAATTGGTAATATATATATTATGTGAAGACTGAGTTTCAATTAACTGAGTTAAGAGAGATTTAAATATAGACAGAATAAGGGCCCTGCAGGGAGACTGCATTATGCATGGGAGTTTTTAATGGAATGGAAGAAAAGCTAATAAATGGATAGGAATAAGCAAAATGGTGAGAATGAGACTAAAGAAAGCCTGCAAGAAGGTTGGGGGAAAAAAGGGATGGTAAACAGGTAACAGAACTTGCTTATCCTATTTTTAATTTTTGCCCAATCTCCAAAAATTTATGTTCTGTAAGGCAAGGCAGCAGATGCAGAAAGGACTTACTTATGGCTTGCTCTTTCTCATCTATACTGCTAACATTTGGTTCTCCTAAAACCAACTGAACAAAAAAACCCTCACGCTAACACAAACGTTTAGGACAAGAGATGTCTTTTCCTTGTCAGGAACGAGTTGTAATGTCCTTAGAAATCTGGCCTTTAAATATTCCCTGATTGAGAGCAATTTGCTTAGTTTTGTCACCCTGTCCTCTGCTAAAATAAGTCACATGCAAATAAGAGCACAATGATGAGTAATCAAAGCATTTAGGGTTGCTGTGTGCAGTCCCGTCCTTTGAATGATAACCTATGCCTTTTGATTTTATCTCTATATTCTGTTTATTTCTATCTCACTTCCTGATACACTACAGGCTACCTCTTTTCGTGACTAGGTATAACAAAAGCAACTGCTGGAAGCCTATTATCTAATTATCTTGTTAGATCCTGAAAGGACTGCGGTGCTCATATAAGCAGATCACACATGCTTTAGCCTCTCAGATCACTATTTCTTATCTAGCACACAAGACATACTGTCGTATGTTCTCTAAATGTGCTGGGTGTTTAAGTGAGCTTCAGAAAAGCCTTTTTGTTGTCACTGTCATCACTCAGGTTGTTTTCAGCCAGAAGTACCTCCCAGTTTAGCAAGAGCTGTAGGGTTAGAGTGCCTCACCGGATCGGGACCAGGATGCAGCCCTGTATCTCAGCAGCTCCTCCAGGTGTTGGTGTCCACTGCCGACACTAGGATGAAATTGGTGGTTTCCAGTGTTGGAGCTGACAAGGCATGTCCATTTCTACTGGTGGTCACTTGCTCCTGTGTCTTTAGCCCAGGTTCTTGCTCTGAGCCTCAAGAGTCAGAACACATTTGGATCACCATCAAATTACTTTGCATTACTATTTTGAAAAGCACATCTGAATTTGGTCACTGAATCACAGAATCACACAATGTTAGGGGTTGGAAGGGACCTTGAAAGAAGATCTATCACAAGACAGAAGAACTATAAGGTACAGGAAAACTGCACCCAGCACACGGTGGTGGTGCCCCTGCATGCATGGACAGAAAACAGAGAAGCATTCCATGCAGAAGAATTGTCATTCGTAAAGAACTTCTTGTAATCAACCCAGGGAGCTCTGCCCCTGAAACGCTCACAACACAGGCAGCATGAACATAACACTCCAGTTCAAAATCTCAGGGTTGTTACCCAATCAACCAGCTTGCCCATTGCTCTGCTAACTCCATCTTGCCTTGCCATACTGATATTCTTTGAATTACTGAACCAGATGAAGCTGACCAACAAAGTCAGTTTGAAAATCTCTGAATGCATTCTATCAGCTTTTAAAGCTTTAACCAGCAATTTACATTCTCTCCAGGAGGAAGAACTAAAAAACAGCAAGGGTTTTTTACAGAAAACAATACAATGTGCTATTATTTTCCCCCTTCCATGTACCTCATCTACTCTCCAATGCAAAGAACAAGCTTCAAACACTTAAAATGTATCTATTCAACCTTCACATTTATGTTGATTCTATTCTTAATTTTCAGAAATGCTTGGAAAATACTTGTGAAACAGAGCAATACAAAATCCGAACTGATCCTTGTTGCAGATAACAATAAAAATGAAACTGACTGTCCTTCTCATGAAATAGAGGTTATTCCTAACTATTGTACTGTATATAAGCTAACCTATATTTCAATACAGCCTTTGTGTCCAGCCTGCCTGCTTGTAATAGGCTAGAAGAGAAGCACACAGTCAAAAGCATGATCCAGTATGGCAAATCCTATCAACAGTCAATCCATTTCAATGCCCTGCCTCTGATGTGACACTGCAGAGCAGAGCAAAGTCTTTAGTCACTGCCCAGCTAGTTATGATCTACTAAGCTTGGTATCCAAGAGAATACAGATTTCTTCTCAGTCTCCTTAACACAACTGCTTATGTTACTTTATTCCCTGGTTTATTTTGATTAAATTTTGATTTTTATCACAACTACCTTAGCATATATAGCTATTGATATGTGTAAAAAAATTACCTAGCTCTTAAAAAACAAGCAGAAATATTTGATTCCTGATCGTCCTGTAGCAGCAAGTGTTGAATAGAAAAAATACAATTTATTTTGTCAGCTGAGCTTTTGACTGTCTAAAGCCTAGAAGGGAGGGTAAAGATTTGAATAATGACACTAAATGTAAGTAGTGGCTATTGATAGCTTCAAAACTTCTTGCTTATCTTGCACTACTCTGCTAACTGCCTCTCCAGTTTCAGAGAAGCAGAAACCAGTATGAAAGAACTAGAAAGGTGTAAGACAAGGTAGGAAAGGTAGTAAGATGTATGTGATAAAGAAATACAATCCACTTCTAGATCTATTTTTATTTTGCAGCTCTGAGATTAGCTGTGGCCTTCAAGAATGAATTCTGGGACAAATTACAGTTTAGGTAAATGCATCAACATAAATACAGTGCAGTGGATTTGATGCATATCAAATACTGGAAATATACAAAGCCCCTTTACTTTGTGAAGCAAAGCAACAATGGTATCCTTAGACACTTAATTAGCGAGGAAATGTCAAGCTAAGACAGTTAAACTTTCATACTTGTCATCCTTGTTTCTGCTCATTTTTTGTGTTACGTGCTGATGTTTACAGCCTAAATACATTGCTAACATGGCATCAGGCTTTGCGGCAAATGCACTGATACTATCAGTACATACTTAGCACTTAGTTCCCAGCATGTCTTTAAATATCATTTTCTGACATGCACCTGCAAGTCAGTACACACATCTGTTATTATATGGAACTGCCAGTGTATTTTCACATAACTATATTTACCCTCTTGTAGTAATATTTATCTGACAAAAATGTTAAAAATGTTTTTGTAAGTTCTATACGTAATCAATCAGCCCAGGAAATACTAGTGTGTTCAGCATATTCAATATCCTTTAAAAAATAAAGTTGGTACACTGGCAATTAGATCAATGAACTCTCAAATAGGCATTTAAATACAAGTTTAAGTTAACTGAGTTTTCACAAGTAAATGATGGGAGAAATTCTGTTATTAATACAATATGGAATTTTTCAATACCTGTTGGTAAGGAAAGTATTTTGAAAGTGGCACAAGGCAAAAAGCAAAACCCCCAGCCTCATGCTTTCAGGCTAAGCTATCTTCTACACTGAAAAAGCCATTTTTGTGGAGCAGAAGTACACCAGACATAGGCTACATTCAGTATCTTCAAGAATGGCAGTGTGGCTGTACTTGAAAATAACTGTCAGAAATAAGCTTCATGGTAAGGCATGGGTGTCTCTGAGCCATGAATGGGACAGAACTGGAAGCACAGCATACTGTATTTTTAAGATAGGAGAAAGAAGGAACAAAACCAGTAAGAACTAATAAGCGTTTTCTTCTCCTTTGTTCCACAGCTGAGGTCTTCATCCACACAGGCAATGAGGATTTCAACCACTTCTCTCAATACACACACTCTTGCCCTTCATGTCCATCGGTTCCTGACAGCTTACTGACTACAGCAGAATGGGGGATGACAGCACACAGATGCAGAAGTGCTGCTCTATCCAAAACACAGCACCACAACAACTGCTCAACCCTGTAACACCCTATCCAGCATATCTGAACTATGCTGTTCAGCACCTGTGCCTCCCTTCCTTTCCTCTGGAAAAGCAGCCAGACACTTCCAGGGTAGGCAGCTGTGGATGCTCTTCTGGGTCAGGGTGGTGGCACACAAAGCTCTTCAAGCTTAACCCTGCATCTCTCTCCTTTCAGCTCTTGCTGCTCTTCCAGGGAGGTCAGTAACCACCCCCAGACCCAGCAGAAAGACAGATGGATGTTTTCCTGGAGAAGGCAACAAGGAAACGAGGAGCTTCCAAGCAGAGCTATCTTCCAGCAATAGTTCTCTCAACGAATCAGGCTATGCCATGGCAGAACAAATGCTCAGCACCGAGAAGACAGGCAGTCAAACCGACGTCTCCGAGGCTCTTGGAGCCCACTCTCACTAATTCTCAAGTTTCAACATTGCAGATTAGCCTCACCAGCTTCACATAAATGGCAGAAATTCTCCATCTGGCAAAGCAATTCAGGATTCAGCTAAAACAACAGCCTGACCAAAAAAAAAAAAAAAAAAAAAAAAAAAAAAAAAAAAAAAAAAGAAGGAAAGAAAGAAAGACGGGCATTGCTATTGCCCCTGATCTTCACTGCTGAAACAGCTTTCCTGGCACATCAAAAACATAGCTAGTATACTGTCACTACCAAATATAAGAAGCATTTCCATAAGCCAAGGTCACAAATGGCAAAATTTTAGTGTAGAGAGATCTGTATAGCAGATTGATTTGTTAGTATTTTATAGTATCTGTGTTTGTACATGAGGTACACATAAAGGTCAATTAGGATAAATTTTCCAAATATGACTGCAAAATAAGCAGTAAAATAAAAGAATTATAAATAATCCAAACACTTGAAACTATACATGCGTTGAATTTTACTAATGCTTTTCAGTGATACAACAGGGCAGTGCAGAATCAACTGCAGGTCAAAAACCATGACCTCATCTTCTGCATTCCAGCTGACTACTGCATGATCTCTAAGTTTCCGTTACAAATTATCCAGCCCTCCTTCGAGCTGAATGGATACACAAGCCGACTTAAGGCTTATAAGCAGGGGTTTTGATTTGGATTTGGAATATTGAAGAGGTAATCAGCTTTAAAGAAGAGAAACTGAAGCCTAGTTTTGTCTTGCTTTTCTAGTTTGCTATAATCAAAATCTATGCTTTCTGTTCCTTGAGAAATGACTTCTGTAAAGTAAAACAAACTTTACTAAGCCAGATTGAAACACAGTGTGTCTACCTGTTGTGGAAGCTTCTCTGAGAGATTATCTGTAATTAGACAGATAAATGCATACATGCTTTATACAGGAGAAGGAGACAGAAAAATGCAATGTAACAATCTAGTCCTGTGTCATGCTCTTTGCTTATAAGCATTCATTTACCTAGAAGGCAGTACAAAGCCCAAGAAAGTATTTTAGAGATTGAAAGCTGAACAGATTTTGCTGGTAACACAGTTTATGAAACAGAGTATCACACCTGACAGGCATTTCAACAAAACTCACGTCCTACATTTTACAATGAGCAGAACTGCAGAGGCCACGTGATGATTCTTAGTGCTAATCTTCCCTTCATAGGAGCACGTGGAACTTAATTTGTTTTTCCATGTAGAGGAAATGTTCTTCCTTTAACAAGTATCACAGCTATTGATTATCTAGACACTGAGCTTCTCAAGAAGTGTTCAAATACCAAAGAAAATAAGGTAAACTCTTTCTGAAAAATTAAAATATCTGCTTGATTTTAGTACATAAATACTTTAAGTTCAGCCACTGAAACCAGAGAACCGTCTTTTGGCAGTAAACTCTATTAGCACAACCTTTGCTAGGAAACTTTTTTTTTTTTTTAAATCATCACTAGGCGTTGTGTCTTTTAGAGCTGACTTTAAGAGCTCAGCTCAAAGCTTGTTTCCACAATCATGTTACCATTCATAACCAAAATTCTGAGCCTCATTTTTTCCCCTGTTCCCAGTTTCCCAAAGAGAAATAAATCCTAATTTCATTTATATAGTAGGTAAGGAGAAACAAAGCCCAACTTGTTTCTAAAGGACCTTGAGATAATTTGTTTTGTAGGTACAAATTCTCCATATAAAAGCCTGTGTGCCATGTCCAACATGAAGAATAAGCTGTATGTTTTCACAGGCTTCCACGAGTATGAATAGTGTCCATACAATAGTTTACCTTGTTAAAGGCAAGCAGTTTTCAGAGCAATAAAACTGATGCCCTACAGACTTCTCGCTACATTCTCTGTACCGCAGGAACATGGGGTCCTTGTACATAATCTTCATGCATCCCCCCAACTGTGATAATCCACAGCCCATGTTTCACAGCCTAAATACGTCCACTTCCCCCCAGCCACAGCAACCTCAGCTCTTGCTCATGTTCTCTCACTACTCTGTGAGAAGCAGTACTGAGTCAGGGCTCCACTGGTTTCCCAACAAACCTAACACAACGCAACTGCTGAGCTTATCTTACACCTTTTTCCCTTAGATGGGGTAGTCATTTATATGTCCCTGCTCTACCAAACCAAGGCTGTTACTGAAACTTGGCAGAGCTTAACAGCATTGAGACCTCACTCTCTCCACCAAATCAAGATGATCATTGGCTTCAAAAAGCTCAATGGAAGACAGACGGATAGATAAAAGCCATCCTATAAACTTCAGTTCCTCAGGAAACCAGGCTAAAAATAGCTTATCTCAAAAACTCAGGGAACAAATTGAACTCAAATTAACATAAATACCAACTGGAATGTTAAAATGTGCCAGCTCTTAAATATTATCTTTAAAAAAAATGGTGTCTCAAAAGGTCAAATTAAAACAATATTTATATATAGAAACAGAAGAGCACTAATTGACTTAAAAGGTCCACAACCAGAACAGGTTACAGTCTACAGTGACATCAGTGCAGATGAATGCAGGATGCAATAAATGACATGACTGAGCAGGGACGTTTAGCGTGTCTCCTGCTCATTCCACAGATGATTAGCTTGTCAGAGTGGGTACACAAAACACCCAGACTTCAGTTCCCTCTACACAAAACTGGGTACTTTCTTGGGTTTTATCACTTGCTTCCTAGATTTCCAAAAGGTTTTACAATTTCTTTCAGTTCAAAATGTTAGAACCTATTAGCTTCAACTGTAACAAATTTTGGCCAAGATCCTTTGAAGAGTTACGCACAAGGCTCCATTTATGTCAAAACAAAACGTTTCACAGGCAAAGACAATATCTCAGTTAATATTTGCCAAACCTGGGGCTTGGTTTTCTTATTGACAGTGGATGACTCCAAACAACACTTGAGATTCACAGTGTGGGGAACACCAAACATATCTCATGCAAACGGATGTTTCTTCATAGTGATGTCTCACAGCAGAATTAGTACCTAGTGCTTCCCAAACATCCTCATTTCATCTCCTCTACTAAGATAATTTCAAATAAAGTGCATCTAGAATCCACATGCCAAAACTTTCTTTCCTCCTTTCCTCTTGTTTCAAGAATAAAATAGAGCAAGCCTACGCGAAGTCCTTACAATCCCTTCCTCCGGTACCTCAGGAATTTTGATGTTATGTCCCATAAAAACAAAGTAATAAGCACACTGGTGTAAGTCTATGAAACACTAACAATCCTCACTTTCTACCAAGATCAATAGGAAATTAGGACCTTAAATACTTCTTTCTTAGTCCTTTACATCCAGCCCTCAGTCAGACCAGCACAAATTCAAGGTATCAGTAGTTATCCTTATCTAGATTGGCTAAAAGTTTGTCAGACCTGTGATGCTCTAGATTTAAACAAACAGCTCAGGCTTGGTTCTGACTCAGCAAATTTAGCATTTCCCAAAACTCTTCTCTACAAAACTTCCACTCTAGATATCTAGATAAGCAAAACTGAGAATTGTACACAAGCAAAAATCTAATATTACTGCCTAAGACTTCATGGATTCAGAGAACAGTAACATTAGGGGGGGCTGAGAATAATTCTATTTCATATTAAAAATAGGCTCTCCTGAGAATAAATATGCTTTTTCTCAGCTTTTTCAGAGTCCAGTCAAGTGAATGCCAGTTTACCATCTAGAATTAATTTGCACAGGTTAGATGGTGAAAGCAGAATCAACCCAACTTCACTGAGGAAAGGAAAAAAAAGTGGTGAAGAAGAGATTTTGCAATTCTGCTATACTCCCCCATTAAAGTTAAGTCACAATGAAAACTGAGGAGAGCTTGCTTTGCAGCATCTTCAGCAAAAGAAGCACTGTCGTGCCTTTGTACCTGTTGAAAAGGAACTGCAATAATAACTCAAGTGATTGTGTCCTGGAGAACCGTAACATTGAATCCTTCCAAAGAGAACAATTTACAGGGGAAAATAAAAAAACACACTGTCCATGAGAAAGGAAAAAAGTGACTTGGAAGAGCATTTGGCACAGTTTAAACAATAGAAAGCGGCAAAGAAACTGTATAACACTGATGATTACACTGGAGTAAACTGTATATTTTTAGTCTAAATACATTCAACACACGGGAAAATCTTTATTAAACTATAAGCCACAGCAACATCTGTTCTGATTTAGTTTGTGTTGCAGCACACAAACATGAAACACCATTGCCTATATTTTCCCTTGGGGCTTTTTGGGAGGAAAGGAGTGCTGTTTATAACATTTGTGCTACAATCAGAGAATTACAGAATAACTTAAGTTGGATAGAAGCTCTGAAGATCATCTGGTTCAGCCTCCTTCCCACCCCATCAAAGCAAGGTAAACTTCAAAGTTAGATCCAATTTCAAAGTTTGGTTGGGTCCCTTAGAGCCCTGTTCTATTAAACCTTTGAATATCTCCTCCAAGAGCAGAGACACCACAGCCTCTCCATGTAACCTGTTCTAGTGTTTGACCACCTTCTCAGGGAAAAAGCTTTTTCTCCGTCACAGTGATGTATCGCTCACGTTCAACTTATTGTCCACCAGGACCCTCAGGGCCTTTTCTGCAAAACTGCTTTCCAGCTTGCACTAGTGTGCAGAGTTATTCCTCCCAGGGCAGGACTTTGCCTTTGCTGAACTTCACGAGGTTCCCGTTGGCCCATTTCTTCAGCCTGTTGGGGTCCATTTAAATGGCAGCACAAGCAACTGGTGTATTAACCACTACTCCCAGTTTTGAATCAGCTGCAGACTTCTTAAGTGTGCATCACACCCAATCATCCAGGTCATTAAAAAGGATGTTCAACAGTAGTGGTCTCAGCCTCAAATACTGACTTGCCTCAAGGTGAATTTTGTGCTGCTGATCTTTGTGCACTTTTGAGCACCAGCAGTTTAGACAGGTTTCAGTCCTTTCAGTCCACCCTACCATCTAGTTGCCTAACTCGTACTTTGAGAATGTTATGGGAGACAGTATCAAAAGCTTTGCTAAAGTTGAGATAAACAGCATCCACTACTCTCCCCTCATCCACCACGCTAGTCATCTCACTGCAGAAGACTATCAGGTTGGTCAAGCCCAATTTCTCCTTTATAAATCCATGCTGACTACTCTAAATCACCTTCTAGTCCCTCACCTGCTCAGAATGGTTTTCCAAAATTATTTGCTCCATCATTTTCTTAGGAACCAAGATGAGGCTGATGAACCTGTAGGACCCCAGATCTTCCTTCTTACCCTTCTCAAAGATAGAAGAGATGTTTGCTAACTTCCAGCCCTCAGGAGCCTCCCCCGATCACCACAATCTTTTGAGAGCAGCCTTGCAAAAATACTGGCCAACTCCTTCAGCATCTATGACTGCATCCCATCAGGTCCCATAGACTTGTGTATGTCCAGTTTGTTTAAATGTTCTCTAACTTGATCCTCCCCCAGTAAGGGTAAATATTCCTTGCCCCAGATTTTTCCACTGGTCTTAGGGGCCTCATGGACTTCCCAAAGGCAAGTCTTACACCACTGAAGACTGAAGCAAAGAAGCCAAGTACTTCAGTCTTCCTTATGTATATTGTGATCAAGTCTCCATTCCCATTCAGCAGCAGGCCCATATTTCCCCTAGTCTTTTCCTGCTGATATACCTTGGAGAAATACTTTTTGTTGCCCTTCATGTACCTTGACAGATTCAATTCCAGGTGGGCTTTGGCTTTCTTAACACCATCCCTGCATACTTGGAATATGTCTCTATATTCCTCTTGGGTCTGCTGCATCTGTCCCTGCTTCCAACTATTGTGTGCGTCCTTTTTTATGCCTGAGTTTAGTCAGGAGCTCTTTGTTCATCCATGTAGGCTTCCTGCCACCTTTGCTTGATTTCCTGTATATTGGGATGGATTGTTCCCAACCAAGAGATCCTGATCTGACAAGAATGGTCAATCCCAATGTGCAGGAAATCAAGCAATGGTCCTACTAATTCAAAGACATTAAAAATATATTGTTTACTTTCTACTGTACAACTGAATTTTTAGAAGGACAAAATCTGCTCCGGCAGAAGAAACCAAGAACTGCACATTCCCTTCTCTCACTTACTTAATTCGGTTTTGGGGATGTGGTTTGTTGGTGTTGCTGTTTTAAATGCTTCACAGACCTTGAATATCTTCCTAGAGTGTCCCTTCACATCCCAACCTCTGCTTGGGGTTGAGAGTAGCTGACCTGAGAAAACAGAGATGCTAGTATAAAGCCTGCCCAGCTGAGTCAAGAGCAAAGCTGAGGGCTTGTGTGTGTGTGCTCTCATATGGTTCTCCATCCATAAAAAAAATGAAGAATAACAATCCCTCACATCACTTAGGTGACATAAAGATATATTACCTAGTGCTTGTGAAACAGTAGAGTCAACCCTTTATCCAAAATGTGTGCCCTCCATTCACAAATTTCAAGACCCTCTGCTCTAGAGCACTGTGACACTAGGAGCTTTCAAAAAAAGGTTAACAGGCACAGCAAAGCAGTGCACTGTAAAGCTTTTTTTTCTAGCTCACAACTCAGAACTGGTATCTCAGCACAACCAAAAAAACCAACAGAATAAAATGTGTTAGTTTAAAATTCAGCGAAGCCTCTGTACTTACATTACATTTGTTGAGAACTAGGAAAATGAACAAGAACATGATTAAGATGATGCACAGCACCTCATAGCTTAACCGAATTTCTGCAACTTTATAGAACTATTTTTGCTGAAAAAATTCAGAGACAAATTCAGGGTCATAACACCCTTAACGAAAAGCACTATGTGCATATTTTTAAAACCCAGTACAGTAACAAGTGAAGTAAAATGGTTTCATTGTGTGAAAGTATCATGAAACTTACAATAATAGGTGTATTTATACCACCACAGATCATCACTCTATGCAGGCACTCTTTTTTTATGTAACAGTTTATCATCTTTGTTCTAGTTTGTATCACTCAGCAAGGGACTGAAGAAAAAAAAAAACAACAGCCAAACCTGTCAGAATGTAATAGGACTGTGATCTACTTGCCTAACAGGTACCGGTATAAACTGTTCCTGTGTAACCACAGTAGCTTTCCCATGCAGACCACTTCCCCAGTAGACACAACTATGATCTTGGCAGCATTAACCTGAACTACTTCTCACCCACCATGTGGGAGAAGAGTCAGCCCAGAAAAAACTCTGTTCACAGGCAACTGCCAGAAGGATGCCATCACTTTTGGGACCCTTGACAAAGTGGAGAAGGCACCTGAGAAAGGTGGAGAGTCTTCATGTGAATATTCTGTATGTGCTGCAAATTGAGTTTTTCAATTTATAACTGTCATACATGCATTGCCACAAAGGTCAGAAAAAGTTTAGAAGCTTGATGAAGAAAGATTTTTATGAATATAAGAACTACCAACGTGATTCTTAAGTCTTTCCAACTAGATGTTTAAACTCTTGGGTTTGGCAAATCTGAGAATATTTCTGCAAACGATTTTTTTTTTAATAACTTGTAAGTTGAAGAAGCAACAACAAACTCCACATTCTTTTAATTACCATGGTTTCCATTTTTCTTTTCCCATTTCCTCCTGCATGTGATTTTAATATCTGAATGGTTTTAATGTATCTTCAGCCACAATCCCACAAGCTGCTCTGTGAGTGGCTATGCAGAATCCCACTGGCATCTGCCTGGCCAGATCAGCTGCAGAACACGATCTTTGATTAAATGATACTCAGATGCATCTCCTTAGAGGGATGTTCCTCCAGTGGTTACCACCCACTTAACAGATAAATAGTTTTTGAGGTTTTCTTTTTCTTTCTTTCTCATTTCATGTAGTCCAAGCCAGGTGAACCTCTGGAAAAATATACTGTACAATACAGACACAAATCAGAGCAAATGAGGGAACTAAATCATTCAAACAGTATGACAAGGGCAAGTGATGAAAGACTATACTGCTGCCATGGTCACAGTAAGAGTTTCTTACTTTAATCACACAGTCCTCACAAACAAAAACTGAGCTTGATGGCTCATGATTAAGTTAATCATTAGAGCTGGAAGTCCTAAACATGGTCTAAAATTCATACCAAAGTCAGAAAAAAAGTAAGATGTGGCTTGACCAATAAGACATTTTAATCATAGTGGTTTTTTTGTTGGTACTTTTTTCATTTGTTTTCTGTTGTTTGAATAGGGCCCTTCTACTCTGCTAGGCCTATTGCATGGCTTGGGTTAGCACAGTTCAGTCCTTGAAAGTTTCAGAAGCTGCTAGTTGGTGAGCAGTTACAAGAACCCTCAAAAAGCAGGGACTGTACCTTTGCAACTGAAGTTGACTCAGGGTTGAATATTTAAAAGTTTCCTTTCCTACAGCATTTAGTTGGCAGGCTCAGCAAATAAGAAATCCAATGTGCTACTGAGCTGCTGCCATTACCAATATGGTGTTTAGTACAGATGGCTCGCTGAAAGGTTGGCAAGCCTCTGTACAAGAACCGCATTAGCTTTGAGTTCTGCTCGTAGTGAAACCAGGGACATATAAGCCTTTACACTGTCTTTCTGAATAGTAATTGAATTCCTCCTGCTTCATGGACTATAAGATATTGAGTATTAGCGGAG
This sequence comes from Pterocles gutturalis, assembly GCF_000699245.1. Classification (NCBI taxonomy): domain Eukaryota; kingdom Metazoa; phylum Chordata; class Aves; order Pterocliformes; family Pteroclidae; genus Pterocles; species Pterocles gutturalis. The sequence continues at coordinate 2,945 of NW_010125783.1, read as the reverse complement.
ATTTTCTGCTGAGAGCTTTGACTCTGAGATGAATTTACTGTCTCTATTCCTGATGGCTACTCAAATCACGTTACACATACCAACTCCTGGGTTCAGAAGACAAATCACTCTGAACGTCCATTGCAATACATTTCACCATTGTCACCAAAAACTATAATAGTAAAGCAGATTTTCACTGTGAAGTATTACTCACTCCATGCAGCTTTGAGAGACAGGTAACTATGAATATACAGTAACAGTTACAACACACCCACTTTCATTTAATAACTTTTGTCATTTTGTTTTCCTTTATTTATGAGTTGGTAATCTAAATTTTATAAACTCTTTTGTTGAGGGCTGAGAATCTAAAGAGCCTTATACCATGGGAAAATGATCCATTATCAGGTACAACCTTCTAGTACCTTGCTGTAGTAGCATTTTGCCTAGACGCTGGCTATACAGGCTGACTGAAGTTCCTGTATCTCACATGTGTCAGAAAGAAAACTAAAACAAATAAAACAAAAATATCTAATTAGAATATTCAGATAGGTTTCTATCAGGTAGGATAACGATTACTTGTGTATTTTGAAATATTAATAGCCCTTTTCTGATGACAAGCTGTGAGTGCTCCAATTTAGTTTGTACTTTTAAAGCAAATCTTATGGGAAATGACATTCTGGCCTGCAGGCACCATACTGAGTTCAGCTAATTAATAGGCCACATTGATTTTCTTCTTCTTAAAGAGCGCTTGATTTGATTGATTTGGAAGAAAAAAGTGACATTGCTGATAGAATCAGTAGGGCGAGATTTTAACTTTGTGAGAAAAACACAGCACAGTGGGGTACTGGAAAGAGCAGAGCTTTTTTACTGCTGTCTTGAATGCTTTTTTACTTAGATAGTACATCTGCTAAACATTTTTCAGAACTTAAAAGCTCTTCTAAATCACAGTGGTAGCAGCAAAAACAACCAACTCCAACAACAATACAAGGATTCAGAACCGCTTCATTCACATGTTGTTTCCTAGATAGGTGCATTGAAATGAAATATTTACGTAATAGCCACTGGAAAAAAAAAAATCAGAAAAGCCTTTTCTGCCTTGATATTTAGTTTCCTGATTAGGAACAAAATTAGACTTAGCTAATAAGAAGTAGGCCATTTAGCCTTTAATTGGTGTGCAAACAATTGATGCCTTTTACACAGAGCTGCCTAGGGTCATTCCTCAGTTTCATGAACACGCATTTTTTCCCAGCTGGTTTTCCCTTCCCAAAGTATATAGACCATCTAGAAACCTGTAAGTCTACAGAAGCTTTCACAGATATCTAATTAGAGAATATTTGTATTTGCTTTTTATGATTCCAGAATTGTATCCACATTAGATTACACAGTCCAACAACCTACTGTTGGAGCCTTCCCCTGCCCCACCCCCAATACATATTTTATAAGTTGAGAGAAAACCAACTGACTGCTCCGAATAACCTAATTTTGCTCTGTGTATGTCCTATATTATAGTATATTTCCAGGCAGTGATTCAGTATGCCCTGCATACACTCTCTCATGCATAAAATGGGAAGATAGAGCCTAGTGCAGAGACCAGAAGAATCAAAGAGAACCTCAGGAATTACTGAGAACTTATTTATTTATTTAAAGTCTTGCATATACTCTCTGAGAAGTCACTGCATTAAATATGATAGCAGAAAGAGAAGATGGCTACAAAACCACCTAAGGCAGTGCACAACTTTACAGAACTTGCTGTTCAACTTCTAGCCAGGAGTGATGCTGCAGCTTTGTGAGGGGCAGGAGAAAGGAAGGACTAGACACAAGGAAGGAAGGAGCTCCTTACTTGTAACCATCCCCCTGAATCAGCAGGGCGTGCCAGGAGCACACTTGTCACTAGATACTGCTGATCTCCTGGGGAAGGGGACTGAAGCTCATGGACAGACAATGTGCTGCAATAGGCCGATTTCCATCCCCAAATCAGTTTTCTGACCTTCCTCCATCCCTTCTGCTCTACATCAGCCTCAACTTTGATCTCACTAGGCGTACTGTAGCTAATACAGCTCTCCCGATTATGGCCCTCCTTGTACATGAGGCAATGCTAGGAAAATACAAAGAACAACTCTACGCTCTTTTGCATCTCACAGTTTTCAAGGCTGATGTCAACTGTAGCTCCCATTACACCCATGGTGCAGGTCTGAGGGATGCCAACAAAGGCTCACACCTCTTCATTTCAAATTTTCTGTGGAAGGAGTGGCCACACCCTTGCAGCTACCTTTTGCACCTGTGATCCCCACCAAGTGGAACTAAGCTTCAGCCAGGGCAGAGAGCTGCTCTTCATGGAGAGAAAACTCAGGGAGGCCCACCATCAGCGCATGTGTGAGTCCCTGGGGTTTGGTTGCTCCTGAAGTATAAAAAAATTAAACCCCAAACCAAATTATTTCTCTGACAGATGTATTTTTCTCATTGTCACTATATATACAGAGGTACTCACTACAGAAATCACAGCTATTCTTAATAAAAAAGTTTACTTTAAAGTGCTTTCTCTGTTTAATGTTATTTGCTGTGGTACGAGCAAGAACCAGCACCATTTCCAAACTGCTCTGTGGAAATTATTTAATTCAAGAAAGACAGACACAGGAGTGGGTGAATGAGTAACAAAAATACTGATTGCATTCAAACACAGCAATTTGCAGAAGGGAAACAAGAACACACTACAATATTCTACAAATCAAATCATAGAATCAGAGAATGGTTTGGAAAGGACCTCAAAGATCATCAAGTTCCAACCCCCCTGCCATGGGCAGGGACACCCTCCACTAGACCAGGTTGCTCAAAGCCTCATCCAGCCTGGTCTTGAACAAGGGATGGGCCATCCACAGCTTCTCTGGGCAACCTGTGCCAGTGTCTCACCACCCTTACAGTGAAAAATTTATTCCTAAAATCTATTCTAAATCTACCCTCTTTCAGCT
>NW_010125782.1:0-487 GCF_000699245.1 Pterocles gutturalis | reverse complement strand
GAGTCTCAATGGCACATCATGTCTTACATAACGTTCTGGAGTTGGCCTTTGCACAAACATCCTATTAAATTCCACTATTAAATCCTTAACAAGAATCATATTTCCATTTTCCTTCAACATTCAAGGTTCCAAAAATATCAGCTATATTCTCCAGACTGCTATGGGAAGATTGTTGTGATAACAGTCACAGGCAGCAGTCCCTGTATTTAACATTGCCTAATGTTTTACATTATATTCTCTTTTCTACTGCTTATAATTTTGCTAAACTTTCAAAGATTCAAGCTGTTCCTCATATTGTAAGTCTTCCTCAGAAAATATTTCCTTTTAAGATCTCTTCTTTCATCCATGCAAACATCTCCCCAGAAGATTCTCCTCCATAAAAATTAGTCTGGTTGCATTTTTTAGAAAGTAGGTGACTGCTGACAGTACTGCAAAAACTTTCTATGCAGCTACATCGTGTTTTCAGCAGTGATGGGAAGGTCTAAGA